>NC_044904.1:46510489-46735489 GCF_001633185.2 Quercus lobata
TCCAAAAACACTCAACACTCTAAATTGGTGTGGGTAGTGTTTGGATAGAAATCTCCTCTCAATAGGTATGACAATGAGAGAGGGAATGAGAAGAGACTACAAAGATTTCTCTCTAAGAATGAGTAGCTCTCTCTAATTGGGTGGGTGTTTTGAAGAAACCTCTCTTAGGGTTTTTCTTTCTGAATAGCCACACATATCTTGTGGGAATGAGGGGTATTTATACTGGTGTGAGAATGGAATACGAAGAGTCAGTTTTTCCAAAAACAGGGCTGGCTGGCGACTTGACCTCGCGACTTGACTGAGTCGCGAGTTCAAGTCGCGAGCTAACTTAATGGCCAGTCTGGATTTTTGTCGTGTAGTGCTCCAGGTGGCGTGACTGTTCAGCTCCCCTGCATGCTCTGCACGTGAGCAACTTTTGGCGGCTTGCAAGCCGCGAGCCACCCGCGAGTCCTAGCCGCGAGTCTCTGCTTCACTGCACTGTCTTGAGCATTTCTTCACACTCTCTCACACACTACCCTTACATGATTCCCACCTAAATACAAGGTTTCTAAGTGCTATATTACAAGCAAATTTGTCATGGAATAAAGCCAACACATGGTTGATTAAATTCAACCTTACAAAAAGAAACTTGGTACCCTAAATGGGAACTTTGTGAAGGAAGAAGGAGACTTTCCATTCTATGGCTTTCTCGAGCTTTGGGTGGATAAGGATGGAAAAGTGAATCTCGACTGGGAGATATTCTTTGATGAGAAGCTCACTTTCAAGGGAAAACATACTGTGGTGATCAAGGAAATTCAATAGGAGGTTGACTAGGTGGACTACATGGATATTGAAGCAATAGAGACTATGCTGAAAGAGGAAGGGGATGTGATTGCCATCACCATCGAATAGCCAAGTGATCCTTCTACCTTCATCGTGCCTACCGTGAAGCAACTTAGCAATTGGACTTAGGTCGGGTTTTCAAAAAATATAGGAAATGAATTTTGAAATGCAAGTTTAGATGTACTTCTCAACATTTTCAATAAGATGAAATTTAGATGTACTTCCCATAATATTGAAATTCTACACTTAAATGATTTTAATGAATTTGAAAATGAAATTAATAAAAAATTGGAAAAGAAAATTGAACCTATGGAACCAACTTTTGAAACTCTTAATTTGGGTAATGATGAAAATCCATGCTTAATTAAAATTGGCTCAACCCTAAATAAATAAGAAAGAAAAGATCTTCAAGAACTTCTCACAGCAATCCAAGAGGTGTTTGCATGGTCTTATGAAGATATGCTCGGCATTGATCCCAAGATAGCTTAACACCACATTGATACCCATGCTCACATTGTTCTCGTTGAGCAGAAGTTGAGGCATATGAGAATCGAGTGGCTCCTTAAGATCAAAGAAGAGTTCACAAAACAGTTGAAAGCAGGGTTCATTAGACCCATGCACCAATCCGAGTGGATAGCCAATGTCATGCCTGTACCTAAGAAGGATAGGAAAGTGAGGATCTGCATGGATTTAGAGACTCAAACAAGGCTTGCCGTAAGGATGATTTTCCTCTTCCTTACATAGCTGTCTTAGTGGATAACACTGCCAGTAGTGCTTTGATGTCCTTCATGGATGGTTTCTTAGGATATAACCAAATCAAGATGGCTCCTAAGGACATGACCAAGACCACCTTCACTACAGAATGGGGTATTTATTATTATACAGTAATGCCACTTAGGCTAAAAAATGCAGGCGTAACTTACCAAAGAATGGCTATAGCTTTGTTACATGACATGATGCACAATGAGGTTGAAGTATATGCTAATGACATGATAGTGAAATCCAAGGATAGAGGGGGGGCACATCACCAACCTAAGGAATTTTTTCGAAAGGATCAAGGAACACAGACTAAGGCTGAATTCACAAAAATGTACCTTTGGAGTAACTGCAGGAAAATTGCTAGGTTTCTTAGTAAGTGATAGAGGGATAGAGGTTAACCCATCAAAGATTAAAGCCGTCTTGGATATGCCTCCACCCAAGAGTGAGAAAGAGATGAAAGGATTCCTAGGTCAACTACAGTACATTAGCCGATTCATAGCCAAGCTCACCTCCACTTGTGAGTCCATCTTTAAGCTCTTAAGAAAGAATGAACCCTATGCGTGGAATGATGAATGTAAGAAAGCCTTTGAATTTATCAAGGAATTCCTTCTATATCCACCCATCCTAGTACCCCTGAGATATGGAAGGCCCCTACTACTTTAACTCTTGATCATAGAAGATACGGTTGGAAGTTTGCTTGCACAAGAGGATGATGATAAGAATGAGAGATCCATTTATTACTTAAGCAAGAGATTCCATGATTATAAAACTAGATACACACCCATAGAAAAGTCATGCTTTGCTCTCATGTGGGCTGGGCAAAAAATAAGACACATCATCCTACCATTCCATATATGGGTAGTAGCCAGAATAGACCCATTGAAGTATTTGTTTGAGAAGCCCACCTTAAGTGGAAGGTTATCAAGGTAGTTGATCCTATTGGTAGAATTTGACTTGAAGTATGTGGCTAGGAAAACCATCAAATGAAGTGCCGTGTCAGACTTTTGTGCCAAGAACCCCATAAAAGGAGAGAACGGTAAAGAGGATTTTCTAGATGAGTATATTTTAGACACCGAACTAGGGGCATGGAGGATGTATTTTGATGGAGCCGTGAACCAATATGAGAATGGGATATAAGTACTTTTAATTACCCCCGATGGATATCATATACCTTTGGCTGTCAAGTTGAAATTTAAGGCAACTAACAACATAGTAGATATGAGACTTGTATCACCAAAATAGAGCTCTCCGAAAGTTAGGGGTAAAAGAGGTAGAAGACTTTGGAGATTCAACTTTGGTTATAGCTCAAGCACAAAAATTGTGGAAGGTGAAAGAAAAACAATTAAAGCTTTATTAGCAATATTTAAAGGACTTGACCAATACTTTTGACAAGAATGAATACACCATCATCCTTAAGGCTCAGAATTAGTTTTCAGATGCCTTGGCAACTTTAGCCTCAATGGTTGAAATACCCGAGGGGGTGTTGGAAAATCTAGTTTTGTATCTCATACAAAACACATAGCGGAAGCAACAAACATGGATCTATTTCATTCATGATTGATAACATGCACTACGTAAATTTTAGAATTTACGAACAAGATAGCGTACCTTGGTGCGGTGAAATTCAAAACAACAAATTACAAATACTTGGGAACACTTTTAATCTTCACTCCAATTCCACTTTATGCCCAAGAAGTGTGGTCTATCAATCAGTTTCCAAGGGAGAATAATTGAGTGACTTTACTCACACATACACACCATTTCACAATGATCTATCTTTCTCTCTTATAATTTTTTTTTTTTTTTTATTTTTATTTTTATTTTATTTTTATGTTTCTCCCTTTATATTTAACTGATTATCTAATTAGGCTGGTCTATTGGGCCTTTCCAATTGGGCTTTAGTGTATGGCTTGGAGTGGGACCAAAAGGGACCAATAAGACACTAGCTCTAATGGGCCATGGTCTTTTCTGTCAATTCTTGACAAGTCCAAAGTTACCATTAATTATATTTAATACCACTATATAAATATAATTGCACTCTAGGCCTTATTAATAAATTATATCCCAAGACTTTATTATACATGCAACCCTTTCATAAAATATTCGTAATAATATAAAGTCATGAATGTAGACTGCCACTTTGAAGATTACTACATCTTAATCCTTGAGTGCTCAGTTTAATCCTTCAAGTTATTCATCATATATTTATGAAATCCAATTTCATAAATATATACTTTAGTAACTCCTTACTAAAGTGGTTAGACCTAACACTCTAAATAATCAAACCCATTAAACTTATCTCAAGGGAATATTTTATATCTCCGTTAAGAGATTATGAATTCCATCTTGAGAATATATGTTCTATCAACACTAAATATCGCTGCCCAACATACTGAGGTTTTGATCGTGACTTTAGATCTCACTCCTGATATATCAAAGCAACCTACACCTCATGATCAGGTCCATTATTCTCTCAGGATTAAGAGTTCATGCAAATAGAAGTCGGGAGATTTATTATTCATTTGACAGTCGTTAGGAGAATAATAAATCTCATGGCGGTCCAGTTCAATATGTCTTAACTCTTAAAATATATCAACATACCAACTAGAAGTCTCCACTTCCATAATCAAGACAAATCATCTTAGTTGATATGTTGTAGTCTTCGCAGATGAAATACCCAATTTCATCACCGACTACGAGCTATAATTCTGAGTTTACAAAGAACTTGTGATTTATATCTTCTGTGACTTTTCACATAAATCACATACTATGCATCTCATGGACTATATGATAATGTCCAAATATTCATGTTATCATTATTTTAGATAATAGTAAAACAACTTTATTAATTACAACATTAAGTCATACATAATGTCATACATAACATCATACAATAGAATTTAAGGGTACTAATCCTAACAGGGGGTACGTAAACGACCATTAGAGAGTGAACAGAGTTATGAACTAGTGCACAAAACCAAGTCTTCAGTCTTGGCTATAGAAGAAGAAGGGGTTCCTTGGTATTATAACATCATGAAATTCCTGTAAATGGGAGTGTATCCTGACGGTCCCGATAATAGAAACGTCTTTCAGTTAGGATGATAGCAATGCAATACTACCTATGTAGAGGTCAGCTGTATAGGAGGTCCTATGATGGTATACACTTTCGTTGTCTAAAGAAAGAAGAATCTGAGAGAGTTATGGGAGAGGTTCATCAAGGGATTTGTGGTCTTCACATGAATGGAAGGATGTTGGCAAAGAAGATCCTAAGAATAGGATACTATTGGAATACAATGGAAACCGATTGTGTGGGCATTGTGAAGAGTTGCCACAATTGCCAAACACATGCAAACTTGAACCATGTACCACCTAGTGAGTTATACAACATGACCTCTCATGGCCTTTTTCAGTATGGGGCATAGACGTGATTAGAAGAATAGCCCTTAAGGCCTCAAATGGACACGAATACATCCTAGTAGTAATTGACTATTTCACTAAGTGGGTAAAGGCAGCCTTATACTCAGTATTGAAAGCCATGCATGTGACTTGATTCGTAGAGAACAAAACCATCTGTCTATTTGGGGTACCACAAGAGATCATCTTAGACAATGGTTCCCACTTTGAGGGAGAGGTTCGAGGGATCATGGAGTTGTACAACATTAAGCATCACAAGTCTTCACCAAGCCGACCGCAAACTAATGGAGCCGTAGAAGCAGCCAATAAGAATGTCAAGAATATCCTAGCCAAAATGGTAGTGACATACAAGGATTTAGCCAAAAAGCTTCTGTTTGCCTTATAGGGTTATAGAACTTCTATCCATGATTCAAGTGGGGCAACCCCCTACTCTTTGGTATATAGGAGTGAAGCAGTACTTCCTATTGAGGTGGAGATACAATCTTTAAGGGTGCAAGTAGAAACCAAGGTCCTAGAAGAAGACTGGATGAGAGAAAGAAATGAACAATTGGCTTTGATAGATCAAAAGAGACCTAGAGCACAGTACCATGCATAAGGTTACCAAAAGAGGATTGCTAGTGCATTTAACAGAAAAGTGAAACCTAGGAACCTTAAGGAAGGAGATCTAGTCCTAAAGGTACTTAGAGATGAGACCTTCAATCTAAGAGGAAAGATGAAGCCAAGATGGTCTAGGCCTTTTGTTATCAAGAAGATCATGTCAAGAGGTGCTACGAGAATCACAGATTTGGATGGAGAAGACATGCTTTGCCCAGTCAATGTGGATAGGCTCCAAAAGTATCACATTTGAAAAAAAAAAAAAAGGAGAAAGATAGAGAGAAAAAGAAAGCTTGCTAGGTTGAAAATCCGAAAGGGTGGCCTAGGCAAAAATTAAGGCAAAAAGAACCCTGCTAGGTTGAAAACCCAAAAGGGAAATCTAGGCAAAAGATAGGGGAAAAGACCATGGCCATGGTGAAAATTCCCACAATGACGTCATGGGCAAAAGTTACATGGCAAAGAAAAAATAAAGAAAAATAAAAAAAAATAAAGACAATAAGCAAAGATATCAAAATGGTTGATTCTATTATTGCTTAAATTAAAAGATAACAAATTGTTTCCATAGGGGAATTGGAACATTCCTATCCTTTATTGAATTCAAAAATAAAAAGACATAAGAATCATAAAGTGCAGAAAAGTAAAATTTGGGGCTTTTCAAGATAGTCAGTCGGTCCTCTTTCTTTTAGTGGACTTCTTATAAGCTTTCTCATCCCTATGAACCCACCTCATGTCAAAAGATAGCCACTTCTGGTAGCCCAAAGATGGATGGAGGAATTAAGGAAAGCGGATGCCCTTAATTATCATCCTCCAGGACCAAGTCTCATGAATTCTACCCAATATCCTCTCAGTAAATGCCAAGGAATTGAAGGAACCATCATCATTAAGAGCTCCTTGGTGGTCGCCAAACTACCTTGCAAAGTGACATGTAGAGTAGTATGAGCAACAGCGAAGCCAAACCAAAGGAACACATTTGTCCTTGAAGCTACAATTGACCATGTTCGTGATGTGCCACCATTCCACCACCCATTGGACACCTAAGGGAGAGAGAAAAAGAGAGCATGAGCGTTGAGCGGAAAAAGGGGAGATAAAAAGGAAAAGAGAGAGAAATATGCAAATAAGATATAAGGAGCTTCGATGGGTTGAAAACCAAAAGGCAATCCTTGTAAAAATTAAAGGAATCCTACTAGGTTGAGAACCTATGCAAAAGTTAGGGAATATACCTAAAGGAGGAGAGACTCCCCACAAAGAATGTTGCTTCCTCCCTATGGACTGCATCCAAGCTATTAAGGGTTTCAACCATGATATGAATGATTGGTCTTCCCCTCCCTAGATTGTTGACCACTAAAAGAATTCATGGGTCTATACGAGGTGTCCCATGCACTAAGAAATACCTTACAAGAATACAAAGACAATAGACATTAAGATAGTAGTAGTGCTCCACCCTGGCCAAAGGGACATTCCGTTGAGAAAAATACTTGAAGACCATCTGAACATTCAACTTATTAGGTGTGTACCATCTTTTGGCCATAGATAGAGGAACCCCAAGAGTTGATGAGCCGTGTAGGAAAGATCCTCTTTAAGAGTGGGAGTGATAATAGAACCAAGGTCAGGCTCACCCATGACTGCACCAAATTCTTCAAGAGTGGGTCATAACTCCACACCATTGAAGTGAAAACATGCCAAGTAGGAATCCAAAATCCGGAAGCAGCACAGAGAAGAGGCTCATTCGCTCTAATTTGGTGGTAGAAAGGGATGCAAGAGAGACCGAGAGGAGTGAGAATGTCTTTAAACGTGGGACCAAGCTTTATAATCCATGTCGAACAGGTTTCCTGAGAATGTCTTTACTGAGTGTTTCCAAAGTTTAGAACACGTTTTATGAAGGTTTGAAGGCCTCTTACGACTATTTTAAGCTAAGGAGAGGTAGCTAGGGTTTTTCTGCCTGGTGGCATGTGTATGCATGGTCAAATGTGCACAGGCATGGTCAATGCCTGTGTATGCATACACGTGTATGCACACGAAAGAAGCCATATAGATTTGAATTCCTTTTCCTATTTGGATTACGATTCCTCCACAAGGTTTCTCCCATGGTTCCTATGACCTAAAAGATTATTTAAGGAACACTCAAACTCAGATTTTCAAGTATTAATGAAAAGAGAAAAGCAAGACACTGTATAAGAATTCCCATGAGTTGTAAAATAAGTATATGTCCTAAATAAATAAAAAAATGTAAAAAGATATTCTTAAATACAACCCAATGTCTCAAATAAGAAATAAAATGTAGAAGAACATGCTAAAAAAGAAAGAAAATATGTTGTATGTCTGTCTGCCTACAAGATCATCGGTAACGTCTCTTCCTAAGCTGGTAATGAGAGTGGTCTCACAATCATCATCATCATCATTATCACCCAGGTGGGCAAACCCTTTAGGACCATAGATCTACCTGGAGTACTCGATCACCTCTGACTAGAGATTCCTAGCCAACCAAAAGAGCTACTCATTCTCCTCCATAGTAGGCTGAAAATTAGGAAGAACACAGTGTTAGAACAAGTATTAAGAGATGTAAGAAAAGAAAAGAAAAGACAATGATGGAAGAGAACTCACCGCTTGTGTACGCTCAAGAAAAGTGTAACCCATGACATTTGTGTTATGCCCCGCAAGACGCTCCCAAGAAAAGCCATTAGGGCCTTAAGCATAGACCGACTAAGGTAGACGAGAAGGGTCAACAAGCCCACCACCAGCAGGGCTAGCTTGATATAAACATCATACCTAAGTGTCACTGTGTACAGAAATGCAAGAAAAGAATGAGGGAATAAAAAGGGAAAGAATACATACCTCTACAATAAGGGAAGGCATGAGACGAGTCTCGTTGAACTTATCATAATCCACCTCACCCACGAGCCACTCAGCATAGGGAATGTCATCCCACCACAGCTAGTACTCGACATCAGTCATAGAGAGTAGGGAAAGCATGAACTATAGAGGATCCATCAAAACCAATAGTACATCCTCACCTGATAGTTGGCAGCATACCCTCTCCGCCAGGTAGAGGACCCTCAAACCAGCACCCTCTAGAGGCTAGGTGATCCTAGAAGTAATGAGGGCAACTGCTTCCAAAGCAAGATCCACAACAAGAGGTGCACTTGCCTAAGTACTCCATATGACCTGTGGCAACACATAGGTTTAGAAGAAGAATCCTAGGAAACATGCAAAAGAAATGATAAGAGAAGGCAGAATCTTTACTCACCTTATCAGAAGAAAGCCCATTGAAGTGAGCCTTAACAGTGGAAAAGCTCCTCAAGTCCATATCTACTCCACGAGCAATGAGACCATATTTCACAGCCCAACACTAAAAAGAGAAAGCATAGTTTACAAGATGATAGTTAGGAAGATGACTATTTGCAAGTAAATAGATGATAGTTTGCAAGATGGCACTTTGTAAGATAAACAAATGGCAATTTGCAAGATGCAATTTGCTAGATAAAGACATGAATGCAATTTGCAAGAACATGAGGTTTTGTTAACCCTAGATGACACAGGGATGAACATAATTGCAAAAGGTATGAAATATATGTTTGTAAGAAGCTACAAGAGAAAAGGGAAGAAAGGACTAACCTCAAGGAGCTTCCAAGGCCCCACTAGCTGACACAAAGTCTCACGGCTGAGTGTGTCCAAGGAGGAGTAAAGGTAGGCAAGGCAAGCCTGACCCTAGTAGCCCCCCCCACCTCCAAGCATTCTTAAAATTGCGGAAGAGAACCAACCACCGCAAGGACACTGTCTACCCTCCATTGGCGAAGAGATATGGCCCTAATATGTACAACAGAAATGCCCTAGCCATCTGGGCACAATCCTCAAACGTCACCTGTGGAAGAGGTTTGTAATCCATCTTGATATCAAAGTAGCGGATCGTATCTATCATGTACCTCCATCCCAGCAAATCTATGCCCAACTATATACCCGACTCACCCTCCAGATTAATAATCACCCCATCACACTGAAGGCCAGTCATCCGATGGAAGTCGTAGGGAGTCACTGTCATCTCCCTGTTAGCAATATGGAAGGTGTGGGTAGTGTCCCACCACCACTCAGCCAAGGATTGCACCAAGATGGCACTAGCAAGGCCCTCCGTCAATATATGAAGAATAGGCTCGAAGCCCACTGCATGCACCAAGGCCCTTGAGTCGTCAGTTAAGGCCCTCACCACGAAGCAACACGATTAGTGCTTCTCCTGCCTAAGAACAGAAGCGAAACCTACAAAAAAAGATGAAAAGAGAACATAAGATTTTCAGTTGAATAAGGAAATAGGCGCAAAAGGAGTCAAAATAATGAAATAAGGGTCTCTGAGTGACAACATGTGCATGCAGGTCCACGTATGTGTACGTAGGTACTCTAAATGCGCACGAATGATGGATCATGCGTCCATATGAACTAAAGAACACGAATGCCATGCATGAATAGAGTATGCATATGCATGAATACAAGCTACATATGCATGAATACAAGCTGCGAACACAAGCCTGATACATGCGTATGCATGAACACAAACAAAGAGGTTCCCTCGATATTTTCGACCACCTTTTAATCAAAACTCATCCTAAGCATGTTCCTACCCTTCCTCAGGCATCAAGTTTTCATCTAAACCCATCCCATAGCAAAACCCAAGCATTAACTAGTCTAAAAACATATTAAAACAGAAGATTAAAGCAAAGTTTGAAAATCAAGAAATGTTGAAAAACTTATCAATCTGGCCCTTACACCTTCCGAGAGATGATCCTGTGGCCTGTAGGTTAGTGGAGGAGACTCGTTTAGCCTTACAGCCCCATTCCAACGTGTGAGATTGAACACACCATTGGAAATCAAGTAAGAAGTTTTCGTGGTTTTGGACTTGGGTGCCATTGAAGAGGATGAGAGAGTTTGGAAGAGAAAGAAAGTGTCAAATTGTGAGAGAGGTAAAGAGAAGAGAGAGAGGCAGATGGTTTTTGTAGAGAAAAAAAAAATTAAAAATGATGGTGGAAGTTGAGGAGTTAGAGAGGAACTAAAAGTGTGAAGAAGATGAAAAAGAATGAGAAGAAAAAGAAACGGTTGATAACCATTGGAAAAATATGAAAAGGCAGGAAGGTCTAGTGGCTAAACTACATGTAATTTAGGACTCCCACTAAACTACATGCAGTTTATTAAAAAAAAAAAAATCAAATATCCCTAGCGAACTCCCAGAAGGTAGAAAGTACAAAAGAAAATTCAAGATTGAACCCAAAAATGACAGAAATACCCTCAGTTGGGTAGAAGGCACAAAAACTCTCAAAGCATCCCTAATGGATTAGAAGGATCAAGAACATCCCTTAGCAGATTGAAAACCATTATGGAAACTTCCCCATGACTTAAGACCATCAACCGAATCCCCAGGGAGTTATAAAATGCACAGTATCATGAAGAACTCCCCCGTGAGTCCAAAGCACAAGGACAACTCCCTTGAAGGTTGTAAAGAATTGCCTTTTCCCTAAGCAAGCTGAGGAAACTTCCTTATGAGTAGAATCAACACAAGTTTCCACTTTTCCCCAATAAGTCATAAAAGGGAAGAAGAGAATTTTCCCCAATGGACTATACACTATCAAAGACTTCCTCGTAGGTCAAAATTACCAAGAAGGCATTCCCATGGGCCACCAACACACTTATTAGCAAGATATTCTCCCCAGTGGATCTTACACCAAGGACTTTTTCGTGAGTCACAATTACCAAGGCCACTTGTGCATATATCCCGAGGGAATTGGCACAGATCCTATACAAGCCAGAAGAGAAGAATACAACCACTTGTGCACATATCCCAAGGGAATTGAATATGCAGGCATAGTGGAAAAGGTAGAGGTAGAGATAGAGACAAAAGTCATCTAGAGTCAAGAGACTCACCAGAATAGAAGAGATAGAGATGGAGACATAACACAAGTATTACCCAGAGGTGTAAGCCACTCGAAGAAGTTTAAGGCAGGAGCCCCGGATGGACATCACAGATATGTATCCTTTTAAACTCGTAAGAGCACCTTGTCTGTTTGGTTGATGGTTGCGGCCGTTGGTCATGTTTGTTTTTCTTTTTTAGTGACTCTAGGATAGCGAGTCACTCGCTTTTTACTTGCAATTGGAAAAACAGGTTCTAGGATAGAGAACTTGTTATTGCTCGTTTCCCAAGTACAAAGGTGGGACTTCGGACATACGAATCCCACGCAACTCTACAGAGTTGCCCCCCCCCCCTCCCCATGTATGTGTGCTGTTTGCTGTGTGCGTGGTTTGGGCCCAAGCCGTACGTTGAAACAAAATGTTTTGTCCCTTATTATTTTGATTCAGTTAGTGAAGCTTATGAATCAAAAGAAGGGCATCTGTAGACACTACATTTTGTACCCTTTATGACTCAGGCCCTTGTTCCCCAATGATGTTGGAATTCTAAAGCCTAAGGTTGGTTTAGAACCTGATCAGATTGAAATTAACTTGTGGAAAGTGTTTTCAGAAAAATATAACTCTTTTATGAACAAAATAAATCTATTTTTAGAAATTTAAGGCCAGGAAGCCCAAGGGCATGCATACGCATACACGCGTATGCACATGCATGTTCCAAAGCTGTGTATGCATGCTTCATGCATGCATACGCATACACGGGCATGCATACACATGCTAGGGGTCCAAAATCTATGAAAGGCAAGGCTTTTTCCATTAAAGCTAAGTTTTGGAATGAATCCCACATCATCTAGGAGCTGTTCCAAACCCCCATTTTTCAACTATGAAAATCCATGCATGGTACCTTTTCAAAACACACATAGAAAATCCTAAGGGAAAACATAAGATTTATTAGAAATAGTGAATCAAAGGGGGAGCTCTTCACAAAATATCTTCAAGTTAATATATTTCTAATTGAGGCCTTTTCTAGCCATGATCTTAGAGTTTTAAGATTACTAATCACTTTCTTGTTTGATTGTGAATAGATTTGATTCAGGGGAACGGTCAAAATCAAGCTAAGGAGTTTTGTGTTTTGAGGAATATGTTCTAAGTCCTTCTCCTTTTTTTTCTTTCTTTAATCTTTCTATTTCTTTTGTTTTTCTTGTTTGTTAAAGTTATAACATGTTTGTTTAGTTAATGTTTTATTTATTTTATTGTTTTAAGCATGTCAGGTTATTATTTCTTTGTTTTTGCTTTGTTCTATTCTTGTTTTCTAGGTTAGGGTTAAGGCGTGTATGCGCACGCATGCTTATTGCATGCCCACACATACTCGAAGTATGCGTATGCATACAACTAGGCTGTGTATGTAGGCCTTATGTATGCGCACGCATACTTATGCCCAGAAACCCTAATCTGAACATTTTCTGCCTCTGTTTCTCTATTATGTTTGTATAATATGCTTTGGGAGTATGTGATGTGATATGCTATGATAGATGTATATTAGGGTTTGAGACGAAGTGCCATGTTTGTTTGCTTAGATGTATGCTAGTGTATGTGTGAGTCTAGAATAACAATGTTGAATATACCTTTAATAAGATTAAGACGTAAGACACAATGAGTGCTCTAGTAGTAAGATCAGTCCTTCCACGAAGGGCACTATACATATGGTTCCTAGACCTAATCTAGGTAGTGACTCAATCTTTTCTTCCCTTGTTGCACCCATAGATGGTTATAAGTTCCAGCTTTGTGTCGGCAGATGAGTTCTGGCTTTGTGTCAAGTCAGCAGATTAGTTCCAGCTTTGGGTCAGCAGATTAGTTCCGACTTTGTGTCAGCAGATGAGTTCCGGCTTTGTGTCAGCGACTGTCATGTGGCCTTTGGTTGGATTTTCTAGTTTGGAACAGTGTTATTATTGCTCATAGTTTCACAATGAGATATTTTGAAAAAGCTTTGTCCTATACTGTTTCAATCATTCTTGTCGTTTTATCCATGAAATTGATTTTGTAGAGAAACTCCCAAAGATGTGTTTTATGTGTTGTAAAAATGCTAATTATCATGAGACTTGCATTTCTCCACCCCCATTAATTATGCTACTTATTGGGCTTTAGCTCTTTCCACTCCTATAGTTTTACAGATAAATTAGCTATACGTCAGGCATGGAGCTTAGTTTATTGGTGGTGATTGGAGTACTAAGCTAAGAGGGAGATTTTTGCTATAAATTGTTGGTGACTCCACTAACTAAATTATTCGAAGCCATAGCTAATTCTACAAGAGGTTGGGCTCTTGAGGTTTGTTAGCTTTTGGCGTGATAGGCCTAGATTCTCTGTTCAAGTTATGTATCTTAGAGAGGATAGTGACTATGTGTTTATTTATTTGAAACTTTGGATTTTCATGTATATTTAGAGACATATGATTTGCAGTTTGTATTTTTTGTAAATGAGTCATAGAGTTCTGACTTATATTGTGGAGAGATCAATTATTTAATTATTTTATCAAATGGAAAGAAGAAGAAAAAAATCCCCTACAATATCTCTTAAAGGCTTGGTTTTTCATGCTTTGGACCCTTTTGGGTTTGGGGCATGACACTTTGCTTGCATTTTTTCCCTTTTTAGCTTGCATTTTAGAAGTTGCGCCTTCGCTCCAAGTGTGTACATGCAACAACAAAGAAAACATAAAGCCAGTAGACAAGCAAAAGATATAACAAAGAAACAAAGGAAGCACACAAAGGGGCAAACAAGGAATGAAAGCACACAAAGGGGCAAACAAGCATATTATCAATCAAACAAGCAAGAAAGGGTGTCCTAGAAGGACAAATGTAGATTTGGATTTGGTGTCCGCAGTTCCATTATGTTGGAGTACGGGCGACACATGTGCCATCAAGCAAAGTTCCTAAAAGGGACTCAGGATTTCGTATACATAGATGAGTGTGAACCCACACAAAATCATAGGTAGGAACTAAGCTTAATGACACGAACAAGCATACAAAGACACATGCATGAGCATATATGCAAGGATGAAAAAAATCAAAGGAAAACCAAACAAGATGGCACAAAGCAAGCATGTTATCACACAAAGGGGAAGGGTAAGCATGTTATAAGGCACATACAAAGGATAACATGAGAAACCCTAACATGTAAAGCTAAACAAAGTAGAAAAAGGCAAGTGGCAAGCAAACCAACATCATAAAGATGTACTCCCACACATGGTTTCATCCAAGCAAGCCACAAAAGGGAAGATACAATCAAACAAATAAGAAGATGCCAAAGGCAAACAAGACATGTGAAGCATGGCTAGGAGGCAAGAAATGAGATCCAAGCATACAAGCATAGATCTAAGCATGAAACACCCAAACATGGCATCACAAGAACAGATTTGGCAAAAGGAACACACAAAAGCATGTAAAAAGACCAAACAGAGCATATACATGCAAATAGGAATGACTCCAAACCCTTTATTGAAACTTAGTAGACCTAGACCACTAGATCTACATCTACATCCTACCTAAAAGCCAAGACACAAGAGAAAGGCATAAACAAGATGTATAAAGTTATAAAAGCACTAGGCATAGCTTCCAAACATATAGATCTAAACACATAAACATGGCAAGAAGCACACGAACATGGCAAAGAGCACAAACAAGAAATTTATACATATCCTAGACCAAGAAGGCTAGGCCAACAACATCAAAGTAATAAAACAAGTTGAGAAAGCAATAAAACAACTATAAAACAATAAAACATGCTAGGAAGCAAGATAAAGCAATAAACATGCTTAGGAAATTATAAGAAAGCAATAAACAACTATAAAAATTAAATGGGTGTAGATAGTAGCTAAAAAACTACATCTACACCCCTAAACCACAAATCCAAGGTACAAAGACCAAGAAGACGAAGATGAGAGTAAGAACAAACCTCTTAATGTGTAGAAACATGGTAGATCAAAGGTTTTTAGGTGTTTTTAGGAGAGAAATGTAGAGAAAAAAGAGAAAACTACCTAGAAAAGATGCTCTAAGACCCCAAAATTCATCCCCATCAAAATATGATCTATCTAAGGATGTTTTGGACATTTTATAGGCAAAAAAGTGCTCGGCGCACCTCCAAGGACCGCTGGCCTGACAGAATCATGACGTCAGTTGTTTTGTCATTTTCTAGCTTTTCAATCCCAACTTTGATCACTTATTTGAAGGCCTTTCTGAACTCTGATTGAGCCGATTCTAGTGGTATTAGAAAGATTTGGATATCTAGAGTCCAAAACACTTAACAAAATGAAATTCTAACAATTGAATCAAAAGTTATGGCCTCGAGAAACAAGCTGACACGCTTGGCTGTTTTGATGATATCTCAACCATTTTAATTCCAATTTCGACCTATGAATAGTCGTTGGACTTCCTAGGAGTCAACCTTGAGTCAAACTTGGTCAACGTTGACAAAAATCTTTGTTAACCTTGGGTTTGATGTTATAACATGGAAAATGTTGTTTTTGGGTGTTTTGGACAAATTTTGACCTTTGGTCAACCCTGGGCTGACTAGGGGCATTTTGCTTAGTTTGATCTAAAAAGGCACTTTGAGTTCTCCAATGCATAAACGAGTTGTACCATGTCAATTTAGAAGTTACCATGGTCTCCTAGTGAAAAGTTAATATCTTTGGAATTTTTGGGGTTAGGCATGCAAATTGAGGGCGGACAGAATACGATATCTGTACCGCTTGATTCCGAAGTTTTAGGATATTGCATTTGCTTACTTGTCTCGTGCACACAATTAGTTTGTTGATGCCCTAGAAACCTTAACTAGCATGGTTAAGCTGGTTTAAGGAGATGAAATGCAACAGTTGTACATAGAAGTCTGTGGTTTACCAGCCTACAGCATGAATGTTGGAGCTGAAATCGATGGAAAGCCATGGTACCATGATATCAATACCTCCTATATCAAGGATGGGGAATATTTGTATAGAGCCACTACGAGTGAGAAGAAGTTCATCAGGTGCATGGCATGCCAGTTTTCTTGAGTGGTGAAATCCTATAAAAGAAGAACCATGATAGAACCCAGCTTTGATGTATAGACGCTACAAAAGCTAACCATTTGATGGAAAAGGTGCATAAGGGTTCGCTTAGAACCCATGCTAGTGGACCTTTATTGGCCCGAAAGATTATGAAAAGCCAGTTACTATTGCCTCACCATGGAGAATGATTACATTAAGCATATGAGAACTTGCCATCGATGCCAAGTCTATTAGGACAGGAAAAATGTTCCTCCCTAACAGCGCTGTGGCCTTTTTCTGTGTGGGGTATGAACGTCATCGAACTTGTGATTTCGAAAGTTTCGAATGGGCATGAGTATATTTTAGTGGCTATCGACTACTTTACCAAGTGAGTGGAAGCTGCTTCCTATAAGAGCTTCACACAGGCGGCAGTAGCTTGATTCTTGAAACAGAATATCATTTGTCGCTATGCTTGCCAAAAGAGCTCATTACCAATAATGGGAAGAATCTGAATGGAAAAATGATTGAGTAGATTTGCCAACAATTCAAGATTAAGCATTGAAACTCAATTTCCTACCATCCTCAGTTGAATGGTGCAATGGTAGCAACCAATAAGAATGTGAAGAAGATTTTAGTGAAGATGACAGACACCTATAAGGACTGGCATAAGTACTTGCCATTTGCCTTGTGTTCTTACCACACTTTTGTTGTACTTCCACTGGTGCAACACCATATTCTTCAGTTTATGGCATGAAAGTCATCCTCCTAGAAAAGGTCAAGATTTTTTCTCTCATTATTTTGTCACAGAGAGAGCTAACCGAAGTCGAATGGGCTCATTCCTACTATGAGCAGTTGAACTTGTTAGATGAAAACCACATGACTGCGATATGCCATGGAAAGTTGTACTAGCGCCGCATAGAGCAAGCTTTCAACAAGAAGGTTCGACCTAGAGTCTTTGAAGAAGGTGACTTAGTCTTGAAGAATAGCAATCAGGCTATGCCTGACCATAAAGGAAAGTTTACCCCAACCTATGAGGGCCTTTATGTGGTGAAGAAGGCATTTTTAGGAGGATCCTTGATCTTAGCAGACATGGATGGACATGATTTCAATATGCCCACAATTTAGATGCTGTAATACAGTACTTTGCATGATTAAGTGCAAACCTTTTTTTTTTCTTGAATTAAAAAAAAAATAGAAAAAATAGAAATGATAGAAGCAAGTCAAACATTGTGGAATGCTAACTACATAAGGTCATGTGCAGATAAAACAAAAAACAAAAAAGATAGAAGCAAGATCTCTATCAATCCCATTGAGTCTAGTATATAAGTGGCAAAAACGGACCAGCACTCTCTCAAATCCAGAACTCAAGGTGCAACTCTGCATCTCTATGTCAAGCATGGCTTGTAATGTGCCAACTGTTAGAATTATGTGCCCTCAAAAACAATACTGTGCATTTTTATTTGATGATAAAATTCTATTTTCACATTCATAATTTTTATAGGTATATTTCATTGTTTAAATGTGGCATGTGATGTCACCTCTGTAGGAAAAATCATGTTAATGGTTAAGGAACCAAAGACAGGGAGTAATGATTTTTCATATATTATTAAATTGTTCTAGGCTGTGGATATTAATTGAATATTACCATTGAAGCCTACACTTGTTGTGCTGCTATATGATAGGATGATTTACTCCATCATTGAAGTAGTGACTTTAAGCAAACAAGTGGGTGTAATGTAACAAGTACATACACTGAATTGGATCTGATCAAGAACACCTTATGGAGTGATCATTGTTATTTAAAAGGTTGTTCTATCACAATTTTTCTATTGTCCTCAAACATGAGGGGTTTGTGTATATTTATTTATTATGCACATAACTTTGACAATGTCAACTGGTGATGCCAATTTTAAAGGCTATATACAGACACGTTGAGTTATGTATGTAATGAGTAAAATATATAAATGCTCAACAATGAATCCACCAGTCTCTAAAGAAGATAGTATATTCAGTTGATTTTCATATTGAAGTTGGACTCAAAACAAAACCGGCCGGTGACATTTTTCAAAAATGTTTTTTCATATATATATAATATTGTATATATATATATATATATATATTTAAAGAGTTTTTATAAATATTTTGGAGTCCAATAGAAATTATGAAATCAAGAAATTAAGGGTCACATAAGCTAGGGACATAACAATGATATTTATCCAGTCCTAGTGGCTTGTGGGAATATAGTATGGTGGAAGGACATAGATATAAAATTGTATGAAATGGGACCTCATTTGTAAATCTCTAATCTTCAGGGGTCAATTGCAATGTGTTGATGGACATTATTGCAATATGTAGAAGTTCAGATATTTTCTTGATATGATTGAGAAAATTAAGAAATAATTTTGGAAAGAGTTTCAAGATAAGTCAATAACGTTCAAAAAGTTATTGATAAAATCCTACGGCTGAAGATTAGGATCCCTAAGGATCCCACGTCCAATCTCTCTCTAGGGTTTTTAAAAGTCTACTATAAAATAAGATTTTATAATATCATATTTAGTGGTTGGCCATCAGAACTATTGTGTGATACTGCAGTCTTCTGAAAACTCAAAAGAAATAGAGAGAGAGACGTGAATACCTTGGGAGGCAACACGCTTGGGTTGCTAAGAGAGGTACGCAATTTTATTCTATTTAGAATCCATGGTTGTGTGGTACAACGATCTTTAAATGAAAATATGATTTTGTTTTATATTGTTTCCGCAAAAGCTTTCACCAACCTCAGCAGTGGTAACCCTCAATACCTCCTCCTTCTCTGCTAGCTTATTCTGGAGATGAAGAAATGCCAACTGTGGCTCACTAGGGTCGTCAACCGACCTAAAATCAACACTCAAATAAGAATGAATGTAAAATGTGTCTTGCACTAGTTTCCCTACCAGATCATCAGCCCTGAGACTCACCTCAACACAGCTAGCCTCTACTGCAACCCATTCCTCATCTCTAGTCTAACTAAGAGCAGTAAACCTCTGACCAAGATCTGCAAGCTTACTCTCCAAGCTCAAAACTCAAAACCTCAGCTAAGAACACTCATTCTTATGGAACACTTGTCTCTCAAGCTCCACCACAATTTTGTAAGACTCGAGCTCTAGATTATCCATGGTCAGATCTGAAGAAATCTAGTGATTTGATGCTAAATGATGGAAGAAACCATGAAAAATAGTGTTTTCTAGAGGCCAGCATGTGAACGTTGGGCTAGGCTATTGTGCAATTAGTGGACGTCATGCCTCATTCACATGCCAGGTAGGAGATTGCCCTCCGACACACGCTGATGTGATTTTGGCCACCCAATTTCGAAGAAAACTTGTTTGCGACAACATCAATTCCTAGATTCTATCATTTCTACACCCATGTTAAAGCTCAAGTTGTTTAGTGGCAAATCGATTCGTCTAAAACTTTTTCTTGATAATTGAGACCACACAAAACCTATACTAGGGTAGTTTATTTTTATGTGTCTTGTTGGCTATTTCAAAATATGTTGAACCTTATGTTGAAAACCAGTTCACCCGATGGTTGGGTCGATTCAACCTAAGCCTTCCAGACGAATGTCAAAATTATGCCAAGGTCATTTCTACTTTAATGGTGGTATGCTCAAATTGATATGATGATGGCAGAGGTTAATTCCTGCGTAAGATTCCTTCGAGGAAACCACTAGACCAGTCAATTCAATGGATAGCTGGATCCGGTCAATATAGTCCGCCAGAGGGTGAGACCGCAAGAATCCCGTTTGGGAAAGCTTATGTTCAAAATATCTAGAAGCCCATTGGGGCTCAGTCATCTAGTACGAAGATGTTTGTATTCCAAGCTTGTTTTTGGCTTAGAATCGTGCAAAATAAACACTAGGGCAGTTTTATTTTGTATAGTTTGATCAATATCTACAAAGTTTGTTAGGGACATTTTATGTAATTGGCTAATCCTTTGACAAAATGCATTTTACTTATAATTAGATAGATCTTGGATGGGTTTAAGACTTCAAGAAACACATTGTTCAAGTCAAGTGTTAAAGCCATGAATATCTGACCAAGAAACAAGTGAAGGAGAGTTGTTCATTAAAACTTGACAGATACCTCGATAGAAACAGTATTTATAGAGATTTAAGAACGAAGCTCGATAGAAGCTGAATCTATCGAGATCTACGAAATTAGAATTTCCAAATTTGATTTTTGGCCCTAGCTGACATGTATATATAAGGTTTCTTTTCTCATAACCCTAGAAATATATAACGCTTATTTTAAAGGCTGTTATACAGGGAGAACACATGTAGAAAGTGACCTAGTTCATTATTCTCTCTGAAGAAGCTACTGAGTCTTTACGCCAAGGGTTTTGTGACCAAGGAACTTTCTGATCTTCATTGTTAATGAACTAAACAACTTTGTAGCCAATATCTTCTTCAAGTTGCTGGAGTTAGTCACATATTAGGATTTGTGCACATTGGTTAGTCACATACTAGGATTCATGCATTAAGGGAAAGATTGTCACTACAATACAAGTCCAATTGGGTAGTAAGGGTTCAATTGTAAGTTGGTATTTCGGGATAGGCCAAATGGTTTGGTAAGATTCCTTATACTTGTAACCGATTGTGATTGATAATAGTGAATTCTTGGGAGTGGTGACCTTAAAATCACCTGGTGGAATTTTGCCTCGGTGGTTTTCCCCATTCGTAAACAAATCACCTGTGTCAAATTTATTTTTTGCTGCATTTAGTATAATTGGTGATTTGTTTGTGCTACCACGTTATTGCATGAAATTTGATCTAATTAATTAACTTGGGTAATTAATTAATTAATTGCAAGGGGTCAGTACATTTTAACCCAAGACTATTTAGGGTTAAGACCCACGTAAAGCATTTCCCAAAGACTATTGTAATAAAACCGGGATGATCACGTCATGAAGGTTTTGCTAATACTTGAAACCACATGAAAACCATACTGGGACAGTTTTTATTTCATGCAGTTCCTCCAATTCATTTTATAGTAGATTAGTTTTATCATAATTTATTGGTAAATCCATGGGAATACATTGCAATAGTGTGCAAGCGGATGCAAGATATGGTATACAAGTAGATGCAAGATTGATATAGAATGCAAATAGATGCAAGATAACTATGAATCTTAGAGATGCAACAATTTATAAATGAAAAGCAAATGGTGCAACAAGCCCATAAATGCTACATAAGTTGATAGGCATATATTTGAGCCCACGGGGCAATGTCCAAGATACAAGTCTAGGCCCAGTATAGGGCAATATAATACATATTTGACCCACTAAGGGGCAGTGTTTGAAAAGTACATACAAAGATAAACGTGCCCACGCAAGGGTTACATCATAATACAACAACATGTGGCTAAGCTACAATGAGTCATCAGCAAAGCACTTAGTGCTAGTGTCACCCTCAGCGGCTTAATTGGAAGAAGGACCTACTGGATCAACAAAGAGGTTTGGAGCCCATCTTGGAACCTAAGGTGGAGCTCATCCTAGTGCCTAGCCTCATACCCAATCTGGAACCTGAGCAAATCCCCACCTACAGCAGGGCCCGGAGGTACTGGTATATAATCTAGCATCTGTCTATGTTCTAGGGCATAAAAGTATAGGAAAGCAGGCACTAGAGGTACATACATCCCTCGTCCTCTAAGTTCACCAATTAGAGTGCTGACGTAGCCTCTGAGCATAGCCATCTAGGCAATGAAGTGATGCTTAATATGGCCCCCACGCTCCCTATGCAATCCCTTTCTCTCACGGGCCAAGGCTCTAGCAATCTCCTCCTGTATAACCCCATCCCTGGCTACAGCACTGCTCTTAAGCTCTGCCACGCAAGCCTATAAAGTGTCTATCTGTGATCTCAAAGTAGTCACCTTAGCTTGCCAAAATCCCCCGAGCACTCTACCTGTACTCATAAGGCAATCATCGATGATAGGTCCAACAGATGACCTCCCAAACCAAGCAGCATAGTCTATCGCCTATGTAAGAAAGACCTCAAAAGTGCCCACCGCATATGTGAGATTGTCCCAAATCATCACAAGGCTCAATAGGGTACAAGGTGGACCTCTAGGCACTCTGTTAGCCGGCATCACCTAATGATATGTCCGCTCAGCCAAAAAGAACTCCCAACCCTCAAGAGCCCAAAAACAGCATCATGCATGTGACTCAACTATAGCTAGAGTAACATCTAGTCAGCTCAGTACTGCACCATCATACGGGCAATGACATATCTCACCCCATGCAACATAGACCAATGCAGCATTAATGGGAGCTAGTTGAGCCAATATAACTCTAGTAATGGTACAGATGGACCAAGCCAATGCTCTAGGAAATGTCATGGCTGAGAGACTGGTATACTATGGCCGCAAAGAGGAAATGTACTCATATTCCTACCAGGTCAAAATTTGTTAGAAACCTCCAAAATTCTAGAAACTTTTCCATGCAAAGAGCCGCGAACCCTAGAGGAAGAACCCATAAGAAAGGGACCTCTAATCATAACTCCCAATAAGAGGTACTACCCTCACTATTGAAACCAACCTAATGAAAGCTTTTGCGGAAACAATATAAAACAAAATCATATTTTCATTTAAAGATCGTTGTACCACACAACCATGGATTCTAAATAGAATAAAATTGCGTACCTCTCTTAGCAACCCAAGCGTGTTGCCTCCCAAGGTATTCACGTCTCTCTCTCTATTTCTTTTGAGTTTTCAGAAGACTGCAGTATCACACAGTAGTTCTGATGGCCAACCACTAAATATGATATTATAAAATCTTATTTTATAGTAGACTTTTAAAAACCCTAGAGAGAGATTGGACGTGGGATCCTTAGGGATCCTAATCTTCAGCCGTAGGATTTTATCAATAACTTTTTGAACGTTATTGACTTATCTTGAAACTCTTTCCAAAATTATTTCTTAATTTTCTCAATCATATCAAGAAAATATCTGAACTTCTACATATTGCAATAATGTCCATCAACACATTGCAATTGACCCCTGAAGATTAGAGATTTACAAATGAGGTCCCATTTCATACAATTTTATATCTATGTCCTTCCACCATACTATATTCCCACAAGCCACTAGGACTGGATAAATATCATTGTTATGTCCCTAGCTTATGTGACCCTTAATTTCTTGATTTCATAATTTCTATTGGACTCCAAAATATTTATAAAAACTCTTTAATATATATATATATATATACAATATTATATATATATGAAAAAACATTTTTGAAAAATGTCACCGGCCGGTTTTGTTTTGAGTCCAACTTCAATATGAAAATCAACTGAATATACTATCTTCTTTAGAGACTGGTGGATTCATTGTTGAGCATTTATATATTTTACTCATTACATACATAACCCAACGTGTCTGTATATAGCCTTTAAAATTGGCATCACCAGTTGACATTGTCAAAGTTATGTGCATAATAAATAAATATACACAAACCCCTCATGTTTGAGGACAATAGAAAAATTGTGATAGAACAACCTTTTAAATAACAATGATCACTCCATAAGGTGTTCTTGATCAGATCCAATTCAGTGTATGTACTTGTTACATTACACCCACTTGTTTGCTTAAAGTCACTACTTCAATGATGGAGTAAATCATCCTATCATATAGCAGCACAACAAGTGTAGGCTTCAATGGTAATATTCAATTAATATCCACAGCCTAGAACAATTTAATAATATATGAAAAATCATTACTCCCTGTCTTTGGTTCCTTAACCATTAACATGATTTTTCCTACAGAGGTGACATCACATGCCACATTTAAACAATGAAATATACCTATAAAAATTATGAATGTGAAAATAGAATTTTATCATCAAATAAAAATGCACAGTATTGTTTTTGAGGGCACATAATTCTAACACCTAAATGGTAGTACGAACCTATCATCGCCAAAGAAACAGGTATTGATGAAATACAAGAAGAATCCCCTAAACGCCGTGTTGTCAAGCTCCTCTCTCCAGTGAATAGTAGCTAGCAGCTATCTCAACCGAATCCTGGGCTCTTGAGTAGGCCTGAAGAAGTTCGCCTTCACTCTAAGAAGAGGGTCGGTAAAACCTGAGGGTGCTTATGCCTCCTCTATGCTCACATGCTCGTTTGGGACTGGCTCCCATCCAAATCTAATGCCCAAGATGGCAATCCAGTCAAATGCAAGGATGTTACTCCTCGCAGCTCAAATGAAAAGTACCCATCTCTATATGATACTACTGCAACACGGCCAAAACTAATCAATGCCTCATAGCACAAGCTGGAATGCTAATGAAGGCCTCAAAGCCTTGCTAAATCAAAAAAGTGTGATAACACATATGGGTCTTTGTAGACACCGCATTTTGTACCCCTTACAACTCGGGTTCTCATTCCCCAATGATGTTGAATTCTAAGACCCAAGGTTGGTTCAAGGCCTAATCAGATGTTAAATTGACTTGAGAAATGTTAAAATGATAAATATAACGCTTAATGAGAAAAAAAAAATCTTTTTTTGGAAAAAAAAAAAAAAGAAAGGCCAAGGAAACCCTTGCTATGCACATGCAAGAATTAGCATGTGCACGTAACTTTTTGCATGCGCACGTAGACCCGATCTTGTGCACACATAGCAAATTCCAAAAACTACAAAAGGCAAGTTTTTTGCATTAATATTGAGGTTTGGAACGAATCCCACATCGTCTGGGAGTCATTCCAAACCCCTATTTCACACTATAAGTAGCCTTATTTGGTATATTTTCAAAACACACAGAAATCCCACGAGAAAAAACTAAGATTCACTAAAAAACTAAGATTCAAAAAAGTGTGATAACACATATGGGTCTTTGTAGACACCGCATTTTGTACCCCTTACAACTCGGGTTCTCATTCCCCAATGATGTTGAATTCTAAGACCCAAGGTTGGTTCAAGGCCTAATCAGATGTTAAATTGACTTGAGAAATGTTAAAATGATAAATATAACGCTTAATGAGAAAAAAAAAATCTTTTTTTGGAAAAAAAAAAAAAAGAAAGGCCAAGGAAACCCTTGCTATGCACATGCAAGAATTAGCATGTGCACGTAACTTTTTGCATGCGCACGTAGACCCGATCTTGTGCACACATAGCAAATTCCAAAAACTACAAAAGGCAAGTTTTTTGCATTAATATTGAGGTTTGGAACGAATCCCACATCGTCTGGGAGTCATTCCAAACCCCTATTTCACCCTATAAGTAGCCTTATTTGGTATATTTTCAAAACACACAGAAATCCCACGAGAAAAAACTAAGATTCACTAAAAAACTAAGATTCAAAAAAGTGTGATAACACATATGGGTCTTTGTAGACACCGCATTTTGTACCCCTTACAACTCGGGTTCTCATTCCCCAATGATGTTGAATTCTAAGACCCAAGGTTGGTTCAAGGCCTAATCAGATGTTAAATTGACTTGAGAAATGTTAAAATGATAAATATAACGCTTAATGAGAAAAAAAAAATCTTTTTTTGGAAAAAAAAAAAAAAGAAAGGCCAAGGAAACCCTTGCTATGCACATGCAAGAATTAGCATGTGCACGTAACTTTTTGCATGCGCACGTAGACCCGATCTTGTGCACACATAGCAAATTCCAAAAACTACAAAAGGCAAGTTTTTTGCATTAATATTGAGGTTTGGAACGAATCCCACATCGTCTGGGAGTCATTCCAAACCCCTATTTCACACTATAAGTAGCCTTATTTGGTATATTTTCAAAACACACAGAAATCCCACGAGAAAAAACTAAGATTCACTAGAAATAGTGAATCAAAAAGGGAGTTTTTCACAAAACATTCTCAAGTCAATTTTATTTTGATTAGGGCATTTTCCGGCCTTCATCTTTGAGTTTAAGATTACTAATCACTTTTTTTGTTAATTGTGAATAGATTTGATTAAGGGAAACGATCAAAAATCAATATGGAAGAGCTTTTTTTTAAGGTATTAGTCTAAACTTTTCTTTTTCCATTTCTTTTCTTTTCTATGTTTTAATCTTTATATTTCCCTTATTTTCTTGTTTTAATATGTTTATCTAGCTTAGGTTTACGTAGTTGTATGTTTTTATGCTTTCAGAGCTTTTGTTTCACATGTTTAATTCCTTGTTTGCTCTCACATGTTAGAATTAGGGTTTTATAATTTTGATTCCGTGAGCATGCATTCACATGCTTATGCATAATGCCATAGGTGCTAAGTTACTGCAAGGTAAGTAAAGCTAAGTCATGCATTCGTAATGTACATGCATTTGTGATATGATCTTGCTTAGGTTTGATGATAATTATGATCTTGATACCTTGGATGATGACATGTTTTGATTGGCTTTGTTTCTACCCTTGATTTAATGATTCATATATTTCTGCCTTGGATAAGATATGATGAAATAATGTGAGATGCCATGCTAGATGAATGTTAGGGTTTATGATGTGATGCATGATTAGATGAATGTTAAGTCTTGGTTGATAAGCATGATAGATGTATGGTTAGGGTTGTTTAATGCTATGTTGATTCTTAGATGTATGTTAGTGTGTGTGCGTGAGTTAGATATAGGTGTTGGGTGTGCCTTTAATAAGGTTCAGACATAAGATATAATGATGGGAAGCCAACATTAGGGTTGGGCAGTTTTGGGTGCTTAACACCTTCCCAAGACTGTACCTTAACTCTAAACCCATATCTCTAGTAGTAAGATCAAAAGGTCCTTCCTCGAGAGGACGCTATATATATGGTTCCTAGGCCATTGCAAAAACTAGGTGGCGACTTCCCTCTGTGTCCACAGTGGCGACTCCACTAGGATAGTGAGTTTAATTGCTATGTGTCCTATGTCTTAATCTTAATAAAGGCTTACTCAATACTTGTTTGCACACACATCGCATGGTTCTTTTGTCCCTTAACCTCAGTTGGTGATGAGTGAGAAGATGAAAGGCTTCATTCGGGCCCAAGTCTTTCAAAGTTCATCCCACCAACTCACAATATGTGCCATTGCCTATGATGGGCTTTAAGTACGTTAGTGGTTTGCCACCAATCCACAAAGGTCCACTTAGGCCCTTGGTTGGAATCATGGCCCCCCTAGTTGTGAGTGACCTACTTATCTATCCTTTTAGCCTTAAGGAGCCTATCCACACTTAGAGAGATCCTAGATCCTATCAAAAGAGGGTAGCTTTTTATATCTCTTGTTTTTTCAGCTGTATATCTTATGATCACCTAATTCTAAAGGACAAATAAAAGATGTAAAAAGTTTCAGCATGACCCTAAAGTTATGCCATACCCTGAGACAAATGAGACGAAAGAAAAGAAGTTCTCACATGTAAGAGGCTTGTCCCTAAATCTAAAGGGTATATGAAAGTTCAAATATGTGTATAAACACCCTTGAACGTTTAGACCCCCAAATTACAACTTAACCAATTCAAGCATTATGTCAAACAACAAGTGTGCGGAAACTTAACATAAGCTATAATATGGAATTGGAAAAACTATCTAAACCAAATTAAAAACACAATCCACAGTAGATAATAAAAGGCAAAGAAGATGCAAACACAAAGACAACACGCGATGTGTTATCGAAGAAGAAACCGAAGCCCTCGGCGTAAAACCTCTCCGTCACCCTCCAAGCGGTAAACAATCCACTAGAAAATATAGTTGGGATACATGGATAGCAATAGACCCTCCAAGCCTAATCTACCCAGTGCACCTAAGCCCTCTAAGCTTCTTGCTCCAACGAGGTTGCGCCGAACCTTTTTCTTTTCTAGCTTCCCGGATTCCACTACTAGACCGTAGCATCAACCAATGAAGATTGGTTCCTTCCTAACTGCTTCCCAGATATCCAAACAGCCCTCTCACAGTGATGAATATGGTAAGAACAAGGTTTGGTAAAAAGCCTCTCAAGGATTTGACAATGGAGAGGAAGAGAGTTGAGGAATTTGAAGAGACTCTAATGTATAGATTGTTGGTGAATCAATCTTGTTTTTCTTTAGGGTTTCTCTCTCAAAATTCTCTCTGGAAGCTTTCTTACATTTGTGGGTAAAAGGGGTATTTATACTGGAGTGGGAGAGGAATGTGAAATGTCAGGTTTTACAAAACAGGGGTGGCTCGCGGCTTGACCTCGCGACTTGACTAAGTCGCGAGATCCAGTCGCGAGATAACCGTATGGCCAGTTGTCCTGTTTTGTCCTGTAGTGCTCCAACTAGCATGACTATTCACCTTCCGGCATGCTTGGCACGTGTGCTGCGTTTGGCGGCTTGCAGCCGCGAGTCACCCGCGAGGCCAAGCCGCGAGTCTCTATTTTCTTGCACACTCTTGAGCAAACTTCACTCTATCTCACTCACTACCCTTACAACAAACCCAACTAAATACAAGGTTACTAAATGTTGAAATACAAGCAAATTTGGCACGGAATAAAGCCAATTAGATGGTTGAATAAATTCAACCTTACAATCTCTCCCTTTGGCTATTCCGTGACGAACCCTAAAACAGACTCTAGACTTAACATGTGAGTTGGGAACAGTTAAGCAAAACTCACTCACACCTAACTCTAGAAGCTGTAAAGCACTTGAATCATATGAACATAAGACTCCTGAAACACAACAATACACCATGATCATTGTAAGTAGAAAATCGTGAAATGCATATGAAACAGGTAATATGTGATCAAGCAAAGATGGAGTTAAGAAACAAACCATGGCTTGATCAACCAAGTAATCACTACAAGGTAGTGACCACAATGCTCATTCACACTTGGAATGAATACAAGGACATACAAGCTAACAAGCACAAGGCAAGATACTTGTATGCTCAACACTCAACCAATGCATAATACACAAAGTATATGCATCTAGGAACAATCCTACAAGGGCACAAGAGTGACAGTACATAAATCAAAATGCAAGACATTTAGATATAAGTACTGATTTCAACATAGCATAAAAGGTTGCATTAAGCAAGGTACAAACCATAAAGCCTACAGAATATGCATAAAAACATTAACCCTAAAAGCTTACAAAAGCACATGGGTACAAAACACAAAATATCCTGAATAACATCAACAAAATATATAAAAGATAAAACCAAAAGTATAAGTTATGAGTTAGAAACAAATATACACCAAAACCACAATGTATCAAACCCATATAAACATTAAATAGTCCAAAAACATAAACCTATAAGTTTAGAGGATAAGACTTAAAACAAAAGTATGACAAAAGTATGTGTGTACTCCCCCTATCACTATGCACACTTCCCTTTGAACTTTCTCCCCCTTACTGAATGCTCTCCCCCTTTTTGGCATGAATAGCTAAAGGCTGTCGTCCAACTTTTGTTGAATAGCGTCTAGCTGATTCTCCATAGTCTCGAGACGCATTTGAACATGGTTGTTTGTGGAGTAGAGAAGTGTCACAATCTCATCAATGCGTTTCTGAATCTGTTCAAGTAAACTGCCCACTCTATCAGTATGAGGATCAGTCTGTGCTTGCAGAATACTAGCTTGTGGAACTTCAGGAACAGCATGCGAAGTAGATGTGGTACGTGCGGGTGTGTCTGAATCAGGAGCAGATGGAGTAACCGGAGAGATGTGTGCACTCTTTGGTGTCTTAGAAGAGTGACTTTTGCTAGTTTGAAGAGTGTACATGGAAATAGGACGCTGACGGGTCAACATTTTTCCATCTGTGGGAGGAACAATGCCTTCACGAAGAATGAGCTTCACGATGAGACTGCAAAATGGAGTAATTCCTCGAGCTGCAGTTCGAACCGCGGTCTTCCTCATGGTGTAATAGATGTGAGCACATATATCAATGGGGGCTCCTGTAATAAGATCACAAAGGAATAAAGTTCTCCCAAGATTGATGAATGTAGTGTTGCATAGTGGGTAGAGATTAGTGAACATGATCAACTTCAATGTGGTCAGCTCTGGTGCAAACTTTGCGGTGCTGATGGATGTTCCTGTATTGGATACTTCATGATCGGATCCTAGGATTTGTAGAATTTCTTGAATCTCTGGAGTTCGATCATCGTACGGAGTTAGATCCACATTCTGAGGTCTAGTGATGCCGAGAAGATCTGCGATGGAGTTTGGGGAAATGCCAAACTCTTTTCCTCTGACCCAGAAAATAAGTTCAGCTCCAAGATCAGTTGCATTGGAGAAGCATTCTTTGACCAGCTCATCCATTGGATCGTCAAAGTTTCCAAACAAGTTTGCCCAATCTCGTTGCTCAAAGATTCGAGGGATAAAAGTGGTCTCTAAGGTGTTAAACTCCACCACCCGTTCCACTATAGGAGTTGACTTGTCAAAGATGTTTGAGTAGATGTGTGAGGTAAGCGGAGTTTTGAACCTCTCCTCATTGGGGTCTTGAGATGTCTGTGATAATAGTCGAGTCCTTTTAGCAACTGGTGTTGCTGGATCGTCAGCAACAATGTCTTTACCCCTGGAAGATCGACGAGACATCTGCAAGAGAATAGGCCCACAGCAAAGAACCAACAACAGTACCACACAAGATAAATATCAACATGATTCAATGCAAATAGAAGTGAAAAAACAGAGATTTCAATATATGAATACAAACTGAAGATAGTGCAGACCCAACCAAACTTCCATCAATACTAAAGTGCACAATATGACAGGTGCAGCAAAATGGTGATAGCGCAAAAAGGCATAGAGAGACAAATTCAAACAGAACTGTCAATGAGACAGTTTACCATGACCATGATATGCAAACAAAGACAGCATTCGAACATTAAGAGCAGATATCATAAAACATACCACATAAGATATGAACATGGGAAAAAAAAATTTCAAAATGAAGGATCAGAGCACCCAAACTTGAGCACATGGCTGTGAGACACAACATTCAGAAAAAGAAGTTGTTGTAAAGGAATACTATCAAGATGCCAACATCCACACGTTATGTTAACATAAAAGCATAGTAAACCAATGCCGTAAACCAACATCAACACACAAACAAGTGAAATGAGCAAATCATATAAATACCAAACCCATTTAACAAAAGATTTTCAGAATCAACAACAGGCAAATATCAGAACAATGAAAAAGCACATTGTGACCACTCAACATGAAAACGGATGAAATGAACAACAAACATAACAAGTCATACCCATCACACAAAGAGAGGAATGTTACGAACACAATATCAATCCAAATGGTAATAAAAACATCCATGAAATAGGGAAAATGAGATGAGGAAAACAAGACCCATACCTTTTCTTGATGATTTGGATAAGAAATGAAACACCAATGAGGTTTGAAAATGGGTACACGGAGTGTTTGGGAAGGAGACAGTTTAGAGAGAAGATGAACAGTCACAAAAGTTCGAGGGAAAAATTGAAAAAGATTTAAAAACTGCCCCTATTTTTGCCAAACACGCGTTTTTCGCGACTTAAGAGAGTCGCCAACAAGTCGCCAGTTCAAGCCGCCAAAACACTCAAAGACAAAAGTTTGAAAAAATTTTCTAAGTGTTTTTCGCGACTGGAAGGTCTACCCACGAGTGAGTCGCGAGCTGAGCCGTGAAAATCTCTGAGTAACCCTCGCGACTGGACCTTCCACTCGCGAACAAGTCGCCAAAAATGACCCGCGAAAACGCGATTGAGGCTCGTGACTTGACTTACCCGCGACTGAGCCGCCAAAACAGGGCAAAACAGGTTTTTTTGAAATTTTCAGATTTTTTAAATAAAATACTTTCCAAAAACACCTAAAACACTCAAAAATCTTTTTGTGTTTGAATTAACAAAGATTGAGCATGTGAAAACATATTTCATCAAGTACAATCACACAAATGAATATGGCATTTATTGAACATAAACTTGTGTGTTATGTGTGGATATCAACAAAGAGATAGTCCTTAGTCTAATGTGAAACTTCAATGATCAATTCAACCAAGGCATACACAATTAGCGCTAGATCAAGTGATCCATCTCAATTATAGAAATATGTATATATGACCTCCCACAAAACTTGATAACATATCTTGGAACTTTACATTTAACTCCACTTTCAACCATAACATTTGATCTTTTTGATCTTTTGAGGCAATCACCTCTCATTGTGAAAGTGATATTTGATATTTCACTTTAATGAACTAGCCTTTGGCTTTCAAACAAAAATTATTTTAATTTTTAGTCGCTTACCCTTTTTTCTAGTCGAATACTAGAGTGTGCGACAGGCTTTTGCAGCTCAAAATCTCTTTTCATTTGGAGATTTACATTTGGTGAGCTCTTTTTAGCAAAAACAAAAATAAAGAGTGGGAAGATATATAGACACAAGTCTATGCATGTCACAAGATCAACATAACCATTCACTAATCATTCATGACAAGTTTGAAGATCTATTTACAACAATCACATAGATTTCAAAATTTTTCCCACAGTGATATGAGTGCAAAGAAACAAGCAATGCTCGATAATGCACAAAGCCATTAGCACAAAGGTACAAGGCAAAACAGGTTTTGAGACAAAAGCTCAACAATGTCAAACAAACTTTTTGATTTTCTAATTTTTATGTGATTTTTGAATTTTTGACACTAGAAGAAAAAGATTGATCAAAAACAAAATAAATTAAAAATATGCACAAGTAGACAAGCAAACAACCAACAGCAAAAACAACAAGCAAACAAACAAACATCGTCGCAAAGGATAGGAAGTATTAATGCATGGACATGTTGTAATGCTTATGCATGAGTACCCTTTTTCACCCACACATCACTTGCGTTTGGGGTGATTTCCTTATAGGATTGAGTACGGGAGTTAGGGCTTTCAAACTTTCGTGAGAAGCTTTCCAAGCAGTTGGTGAATGCACCAATCATCTTCATCACGTTCATCATTCTGGGATCACCATTCTGATCTCTAGATTGTTCACCTGCCCAATTTCTTCTATCATTTCTAGGTCCTCCTGACCTTTGAGGAGTTGCACTATTCTTTGCTCTCAGCTTTTGGCAATTTGGTCGAGTATGCCCTTGAAGTCTGCAATAATGACACACATAAGTTGCTCTAGGACCTCTTTGTGGTCATGGGCGTGACTTGGCACAAGATTCAGACTTGCCCACATATTGATTGCGGGGATTCAACAATCGTTGGTTCTCCACATTCTTCTTCTCCTCCATCTTGAGCTTCTCAGCAGTAAGGTCAACTACAACTGGATCTTTAGCCTTTACAAACTTCACTTCTTTAGTGACATTTTCAGATGAGCTACTTCCTCCGGTATATCCCAACCTGGATTTGTCTGAAAAGCTCTTTTGAGATGAAATAACATCATCTAGCTTCTTGGTGGTGACCCTCTCTATTTTAGCATTTACTTACACAACCTCTTGCTCAAGAAATCTCACTTTTGTGTAAGCTTCGGACAGCTCACCATTCAGTGTTTCTATCTCACATTTGGCCTCCCTATATCAGATTAGGAGACTTTTGTAATCCTCCTCTGCCTTCTTCATTTTTCTCACAGCAGCCTTGGCCACCCTTGTGTACTCACCCGACTTCTCCAGGAGTGAGTTATAATTCTCTTGTAGATTGGTTGTGTTTTCATCTTCTTCAGCATCTGATTCTTCAACAATTCCCAGTGATTCTTCATCACTATGTTCTCCAAGGTCTCGTACAAGCAAATTCAACTCGTCTGAAGACTCAGTATGAACAATAGTCATAAACGCTGAGTAGTTCCCCTCTCCATCACAGCTTTCTTCAGATTCTGTGTCGGATGATTCCGAGTTACTCAATGTTGTCATACACTTTGCCTTTCGATTTCAAATAATTCAGACATTCTTTCTTAAAGTGTCCATGCCCGTTACATTCGAAACAAGTGACACCTTGTGACGGTTGGGATTCTTTTCCATCTTTCCTTTTGAATTCCTTTTTCTCCCTTCCTGAACTTTGGAATTTTCCTTTATCACCAAATTTGCCATTATTTTTGAATTTCAAGAATTTTCTGAAATTTTTAACAAGGTATGCAACATCTTTGTCAATCACATCTTCTCCCGATGAGTCATGATCTTCCACCTTCTCATTAATGGTCTTAAGAGCAAGAGATTTACTCTTCCGTTGATTGGGCAGCGACATCTTATAAGTCTGAAGAGAACCAACCAGCTCCTGGACTTTGATGTCATCAAGGTCCTTGCTCTCTTCAATCGTCGTCACTTTAGCACGAAAACTTTCCGGCAATGATCGAAGGATCTTCCTTACAACTTTTGAATCCTCCGTTTTCTCCCCCAAATTGAACTTGCTGACAACCACCTCATTTAGCTTCCCATAGAAAGAGTCAAAGGACTCATCCTCACTCATTTTGAGCTCTTCAAACCGAGTGGTCAGCATTTGCAACTTGGTGTCTTTCACTTTCTTCGTGCCTTCGTAGGTGGTTTCCAAAATCTCCCATGCTTCTTTGGCAACGGTAATGTGGGAAATCCTGTGAAACTCATCTGGAGACATACCACAGAAAATAGCATTGAGTGTTTTACTGTTAGCATTAGATGCAGCGAGTGCTGCAGCGAGTGCTGCTTTATCCCATGTGGATTTGGCTGCCTCAGGTCTAGTCCAACCAATCTCAGCAGCATCCCAAACAGATTCATCAATAGAACACAGAAAAGCTCTCATGCGAACCTTCCAAAAAGCATAATTACTACCATCAAAATATGGAGGTGCATTTAGGGATTGAGACCGATCCATCTCAAAAGGGAGTCAAGGATCACACAATGGTAATGAAGCCAATAACAGTGTACCTGCTCTGATACCAAGTGTGCGGAAACTTAACATAAGCTATAATATGGAATTGGAAAAACTATCTAAGCCAAATTAAAAACACAACCCACAACAGATAATAAAAGGCAAAGATAAAAGGGAAGGAAGATGCAAACACAAAGACAACACGCGATGTGTTATCGAAGAGGAAACCGAAGCCCTCGGCGTAAAACCTCTCCGCCGTCCTCCAAGCGGTAAACAATCAACTAGAAAATATAGTTGGGATACATGGACAGCAATAGACCCTCCAAGCCTAATCTACCCAGTGCACCTAAGCCCTCCAAGCTTCTTGCTCCAACGAGGTTGCGCCGAACCTTTTTCTTTTCTAGCTTCCCGGATTTCGCTACTAGACCGTAGCATCAACCAATGAAAATTGGTTCCTTCCTAACTGCTTCCCAGAAATCCAAACAGCCCTCTCACAGTGATGAATATGGTGAGAACAAGGTTTGGTAAAAAGCATCTCAAGGATTTGACAATGGAGAGGAAGAAAGTTGAGGAATTTGAAGAGCCTCTAATGTATAGATTGTTCGTGAATCAATCTTGTTTTTCTTTAGGGTTTCTCTCTCAAAATTCTCTCTGGAAGCTCTCTTACATTTGTGGGTAAAAGGGGTATTTATACTGGAGTGGGAGAGGAATGTGAAACGTCAGATTTTACAAAACAGGGGTGGCTCGCGACTTGACTAAGTCACGAGATCCAGTCGCGAGATAACTGTATGGCCAGTTGTCCTGTTTTGTCCTGTAGTGCTCCAGCTAGCATGACTGTTCACCTTCCGGCATGCTTGGCACGTGTGCTGCGTTTGGCGGCTTGCAGCCACGAGTCACCCGCGAGGCCAAGCCACGAGTCTCTGTTTTCTTGCACACTCTTGAGCAAACTTCACTCTATCTCACTCACTACCCTTACAACAAACCCACCTAAATACAGGGTTACTAAATGCTGAAATACAAGCAAATTTGGCACGGAATAAAGCCAATTAAATGGTTGAATAAATTCAACCTTACAGTATATCTTAACTTGAAAGGTTCATAAGACCATAGCCTAATTGCAATCATAAGCCCAAACCAAAAAGCCCTTTTGAAAAAGAGGACTTTGGGCCTAAGATAACAAGCATGCTATGGACTTAGCATCCAAGATCCTACAAAGTAAATATGGATTTCCCTAATCTTGGGCCTCTTTGTTGCATGCTTAGACCCAAAATGATGAGAAATTCATGGACTTTGAAGAAGGGTTACAATATATTCTAGCTAATGGGCTACTTCAAAAAAAGAGATAATGATAGTGAAATGAAAAGAGACGAGCCCAAAGGTGATGAATATATTGTAAGCCCACGTTTGAGACAAAAGGTTGAAAATCTCTAAGTAAATTATAATGAAAGCCCATAAAGGTAAGATGAGAGCATTGTTTTAAATGGACCAAAGCCCAATGAAACAAAAGGTAGGGTTCATGAGATGAAAGGGAGTGATTTTGTAATTAGGACTTCATCAAAATAGACTTAAAGACTTTCTAAGAACACCTATAAACAAAAGAATTCTTCAATTGGGACATGGACTTAATAAAAATGAGACTTCTTTTCAGGCACCATTGCCCACCAAAGTCAAGAAAACATGTCCCCAACTCCAATTTTGAATTGAGAAAAGAATGGAAGGTGTTAGGTCAAGATTGAGGACACACATCAAGAAGGGTTCCAAGTAGGGCAATCTTCTCAAGCAACAATGGTCGCTCCAATCAATGATGAAATTGCACAAAAGATATTCAAGGCAATGGAAGAACAAAGTGTGCTCTCAAAAAGATGGGGAGTCACCTCACTAAGCTAGAAGAGGCTAAGTTGAAGAAGCCCTCACGTGTAGAGGTTCTCGATGAAGAAGAAAGCGAAGATTGGGATGAAAGGGACAAAGCTAATTATGAAAGGAACAAGCAATTTGGAAAACTCACAGTGGAAACCATAGTCATGAGAGAGAAAATGGAGAAAATGTAACATGCCTTTTGTAAGGTGATAGGCCAAGAATGTATTGACCCCTTGTGATGAATTAATTGATTAATTAGTCAAGTTTATTAATTAATCAAATTAACATGCAATGTACGTGGTAGCATAAACAAATCACCAATTAAACTAAGTATGCAGCAAAAATTAAATTAACACGATGATTTGTTTATGAATGGGGAAAACCTACACGGCAAAAACCCTACCGGGTGATTTTAAGGTCACCATTCTTGAGAATCCACTATTAGCAAAACAAGCAGTTACAAGTAAAGGAATTCCAGTACCTTATACCAACCTACAGTTGAATCCTTACCCCAATACCCAATTGGACTTGTTTTATAGTGACAATCTCTCCTTTTAATGCATGACTCCCAGTACGTGACTAACCAATTGCACGGATCCTAGTACGTAACTTAATCACCAACTTGAGATGGATGTTGGTTGCAAAGTTCTTCAATTCATCACACGATGAAGATCACGAAGCTGCTTGGTCATAAAACCTTACGGTGTACAAACACAATAGCTTCTTCAACAGAAAGAAGAACTAGGGCAAACTAGATTTCTAGTCACACCTTTCTTCACACTTGTGGAATTGTGCTCTTGTGCAACTTGTGTCACCTTTTACAGCCCTTAAAATAATCCTTATATATATTTAGGGTCCTGAGAAGTCCAAGGAATATTGGATGAAGAAGACGAGGTTTTGAAAAATGCGGTGGCTATGTAGGGGATACTCCCCAAAGGAGTGACCGAGCTATAGAAAAGAGTTATAAAGGATAGTGTGGCCAATATTACTAGGAGTAGCAAACACTACAAACCATCCTTTTTGAAGAAGGATCATCTTGGTAGGGACATAGGAGAAGAGTCTAAGCTCATGGAACCTAAAGGGAAAGAAGAGAAAAAGGAGGAACATCGAGTTTTGACTCAATTAAAGAAGACATAAGCTCATGTATCAGTATGGGGCTTGCTTATGGCTTCTCACAAGCATCGTAGTACACTCTTGGATGTTTTGAATGGAAAGGAGGTACCCATAGAAACAAAACCACAAGAAGTGCTATCTCTCATAGGAGTTGAGGCTCCATCTCACCCTTTACTTTCCTTTTTAGATGAGGAATTTCCTCCCAAAGGAGCCACTCAACTAGACCTCTACAAATCACCATTGGCTGCATGGGTGCCAAAGTTCCTATGGTGTTGATTGATAATGGATCCACATTGAATGTATGCCCTTTTAGGACTGCCCTTACCATTGGCCTAGATGTGGAGACCATCATACCCTCTCCTTTGACTGTTAGGGCATATGATAATACTTCAAGAAAAGTTATGGGTACTTTTAAAGCTCCTTGCGAGATTGACCCAATAGAGACAATTTTGGAATTTCATGTCATGGACATCACTCCTAACAACCTCCTCTTAGGCAGGGCATGGCTTCACCCTATTGGGGCCATTCCCTCTTTTTTACACCAAAAGATGAAGATCCCATAGAAGGGAGGAATTGTTGTAGTGCTCGGTGATGGTGAGATCTTAGCACCGATTTGTGGACTTGAGGAAGGAGGAAGTGAACTCCAAATGAGTGGCTTTGAATTTGTGAACATGGTTGATTATAGGTTAGAGGATGAAAGGTATACTTCAGATTTGGTCTCATATTGTAGCCATGAAATGATTACAGTGATGAAGAACATGGGGTATATACCTAGTATGGGGTCTTGGAAAAGAAGGAAAAGGGGTGGTTGAATTCCCCAATTTCAAGACTCAACTGACCAAGGAAGATTTGGGATTCTTTGAAGGTTGCAACAGAATCAAGAAGAACCTTGGTATCCATAATGGAAACTTTATGAAGGAAGGGAAGGGGGAGACTTCCCTTTTTGTGGCATTCCTGAACTTTGGCTAGGTAAGGATGGAAAGGTGTATCCAAGTTGGGAAATATTCTTCAACGAGAAGCACACCTTCAAGAACAAGCCTACAGTGATGATCAAGGAAGTTCAAGAAGAAGTCAACTGGGTGGATTACATGGATCCTGAAGATTGAGGGGGATGTGTTTGCCATCACCAGCGAGGAGCCAAGTGATCCTTCCGCCTTCATCATGCTTGTCATGGGGCAACTTAATAATTGGACTTAGGTTGGTTTTTTTGAAAATGTGGGAAAGAAAATGTGTAATGCAAGTCCCAATGTACTTTTTAACATTTTTAATAAGATGAATTTTGCTTTGGTTCATTTTGATGTGTCCCATAATATTGAAATTCTACACTTAAATGATTCAAATGAATTTGAAAATGAAATTAATAAACAATTGGAAATAAAAATTGAACCTATGGAAACAATTTTTGAAACTCTTAATTTAGGCCATGATGAGAATCCACGTTTAACTAAAATTGGCTAAACCCTAAATCAAAAAGAAAGAAATGATCTCAAAGAGTTGCTCACTGAATTTCAAGAGGTGTTTGCATGGTCCTATAAAGATATGCCTAGTATTGATCCTGAGATAGCTCAACATCACATTAACACTCATGCTCACATGGTGCCCATCAAGCAAAAATTGAGGCGTATGAGAACCAAATGGCTCCTAAAGATCAAAGAAGAGGTCATTAAGCAATTGTAGGTAGGGTTCATCAAACCCGTACACCAAGCCGAGTGGATAGCCAATGTTGTGCTCGTGCCCAAGAAAGATGGGAAGGTAAGAATGTGTGTGGATTTTAGGGATTTGAACAAAACTTGCCCTAAGGATGACTTCCCTCTTCCTCACATAGATGTCTTGGTGGATAACACAACCGGTAGTGCTTTGATGTCTTTCATGGATGGTTTTTCAGGATACAACTAGATCAAGATGGCTCCAAGGGATATGACCAAGACTACCTTCACCACGGAATGAGGAATTTATTGTTACACCATGGTGCCATTCGGGCTCAAGAATACGGGTGCGACCTACCAAAGAATGGCCATAGCTTTGTTACATGATATGATGCACAATGAGGTAGAAGTGTATGTTAATGATATGATTGTGAAATCCAAGGAGAGAGGGGGTCACATTGTTAACTTGAGGAAGTTCTTTGAAAGGATCAAGGAGTATATACTGAGATTGAACCCGTAGAAATGCACCTTTGGAGTAACTACAGGGAAGTTGTTAAGTTTTTTGGTAAATGATAGAGGGATAGAAGTTGACCCATCAAAGATCAAAGCCATATTAGAAATTCCTGCACCCAAAAGCAAGAAAGATATAAGGGGATTTTTAGGCCGATTGCAATACATCAGACGATTTAATTCCAAGCTCACTTCCACTTGTGAGCCCATCTTTAAGCTCCTATGGAAGAATGAACCTCATGAATGGAATGATGCATGTCAGAAAGCTTTTGAGCTCATTAAAAAATATCTCCTCCATCTATCTATCTTGATACCCTTGATGCATGGGAAACCATTACTCCTCTATCTCTCTATTATAGAAGATGCGGTTAGAAGTATTTTTGCACAAGAATACGATGATAAGAATGAGAGGGTCATATACTATTTAAGCAAGAGGTTCCATGATTATGAGACTAGGTACACACCCATAGAAAAATTGTGCTTTGCTCTCGTATGGGCTGTACAGAAGTTAAGACACATCATCCTACCTTTCTAGATATGGTAGTAGCCCAGATGGATCCATTAAAGTACTTGTTTAAGAAGCCCGCTTTGAGGGGATGACTGTCAAGATGGTTGATCCTACTAGAAGAATTTGATTTGAAGTATATACCAAGGAAAACCATTAAAAGGAGTATCGTATCAGATTTTTGTGTCGAGAACCCGATGGAAGGAGAGGATGGTAGAGAGGATTTTATGGATGAGGATATTTTGGATATTGAGTTAGGGGCATGGAAGATGTATTTCGATGGAGCTGTGAACCAAAATGGAAATGGGATAGGAGTACTCTTGATCACTCTCGAAGGATCTCACATACCCTTGGCAGTTAAGTTGAACTTCAAGGCAACCAATAACATGGCAGAATATAAGGCCTATATCACTAGAATGGAAGCGCTCTGAGAGTTGGGAGTAAAAGAGGCCAAGGTCATTGGAGATTCGACCTTGGTTATAGCTCAAGCACAAAGGTTGTGGAAAGTGAAGGAGGAGCACTTAAAATCTTATTAGTAGTATCTAGAGGATTTGATGAAAACTTTGACAAAATTGAGTACACGATCATCCCTGGAGCTCAAAATCAGTTTGCAAACACCTTGGCTACTTTAGCCTTCATGGTTGAAATACCTGGAGGAGTATGGACACAGCTTTTAGAGATCAAACAAAGTTATGGGATGGTACACAAAAAGAAGGCCGAAGCTTCAGTCTTGGTTAAAGAGGAGGAAGGGGTTCCTTGGTATTATGACATCATGAAATTTTTGGAATTTGAGGTATATTCGGATGGTGCAAACAAAAGAAAGCATCATTCGATTTGGATGATGGCAATGCAATACATCCTATGTGGAGGTCAGCTCTGTAAGAGATCCTACGATGGTATACCCTTCACTGTCTAAAGAAAGAAGAGGCCGAGAAAGTTATCGAAGAAATTCATCAAGGGATTTGTGGTCCTCATATGAATGGGAGAATATTAGCCAAGAAGATCTTGAGAATAGGGTATTATTGGAACACAATGGAGACCAATTGTGTAGACTTTCTGAAGATTTGCCATGATTGACAAACACATGTGAATTTGAATCACGTGCCACCTAGTGAGCAATATAGCATGATCTCTCCATAGCCTTTCTCAGTCTAGGGCATAGATATGATTGGAAGGATAGTCCCTAAGGCCTCGAATGGACACGAATACATCCTAGTGGTGATTGACTACTTCACTAAATGAGTGGAAGTGGCCTCCTACCCCATGTTAAAAGCCAAGCATGTGGCTCTATTCATAGAGAATAGCATCATTTGTCAGTATAAGGTACCCCAAGAGATCATCTCCGATAATGTTTCACACTTTGAGAGAGAGGTTAGAACAATCATGGAACTATACAACATTGAGCATCACAAGTCTTCACCATATTGACCACAAACCAATAAGGCCATAGAAGCAGCCAATAAGAAAATCAAGAACATCCTAGCCAAGATGGTAATGACATACAAAGATTGGGCTGAGAAGCTCCCATTTGCCCTATAGGGTTACAGAACTTCTATCTGTGCGTTAACTAGGGCAACCCCCTACTCTTTTGTCTACGGTAGTGAAGCGGTACTTCCTATTGAGGTGGAGATATAATCTTTGAGAGTATTAGCGGAAACCAAGGTCCTAGAGGAAGATTGGGTGAAATAAAGATATGAGCAATTGTCTTTGATAGATGAGAAGAGAGCTAGGGCACAATACCATGCACAAGGATACCAAAAGAGGATTGCTATAAGATTTAACAAAAAGGTAAGACCTAGAAACCTCAAGGAATGAGACTTGGTTCTAAAAGTGCTCAGAGATGAAACTTTTGATCCGAGAGGAAAGATGAAGCCAAGATGGTCTTGCCCTTTTATTATCAAGAAGATCATATCAGGAGGTGCTTCCAGAATTACAGATTTGGATGGGGAAGAGATGCTTCGCCCAATCAACATGGATAGACCTCGTAGATACCACATTTGAAAAAAAAAAAAAAAAAGCCCTACTAGGTTGAAAACCCGAAAGGGCGGCCTAGGAAAAAGTTAAGGCAAAAGGACTCTTCTAGGTTGAAAACCTGAAAGGGAGATCTAGGCAAAAGATAGGGCCAAAGACCATGGGCATGGAAAAAATTCCTTAAAGGACTCATGGGCAAAAATTACATGGCATGAAAAAAAGAAAAGAAAAAGAAAAAAAAGAAGAAAAATGATGACGATAAGCAAAGATAATAAATGGGTGGTTCTCTCATTGCTCAAATTGAAAGATGATAAATTGTTTCTATAGGGGATGAAGAACATTCCAACCTTTTATTAAATTCGTAGGAAAAGACATGAGAATCATAAAGTGTAGAAAAGTAAAATTTGGGGTATATCATGGTGGTCGGTTAGTCTTTCTTTCTTTTGATTGGACTTTTTGTAAGCTTTCTCAACTATGTGAACCCACTTCATGACAACCTTAAGTCATTTCTTATATCCTAAAGTTGGATGAGGCAGTTGGAACCTCTCATGTGGCCATATTTGGAAGAGCTAAGAAAGAATGAGAGAAGATGTGACAGGAAGGAAAAGAAAAAGAGAGAATTTTTTTTTTTTTAAATATTGAAATGAAAAGTAAGTTCAATGACGATACAAGGAGCCTCGATGGGTTGAAAACCAAAAGTCGATCCATGCAAAAAATAGAGGAATCCCGCTAGGTTGAAGACCTAAGCAAAAATTAGGGATTGAGAGAAAAGATTCATCCATTTTAACTTGATGGTATAGGAATGTGCAAGGGAGAGACTAAAGGGACTACTCAAGGCATAATTCAAGCACAGAGTTTCCAAGAACAACAAAATGGCATAAATTTCCCACAAGTTTGTAATTTAAGTACATATCCAAAATAAAAGCATAAATTTAAAAGGAGTTCTTAAGGTACAACCCAATGTCTCAAACCGAATATAAAGTGCAAGCATGTATGCTAAGAAGAGGAAAATTAATTAAAGCAAGAAAAAGAAAAGAAAAGGTATGCTATGCTATGCTGTGTCCATGTCTATGTCTGTCTGTCTGTAGGATCATTGAAAGCACCTCTTCCTCGGCTGGTAGCTTGGAGTTGACTCTGAACCTCCTGCACCATCACCGCCATCACAATCAACACCATCCTCACCATCCCCACCACCGTTCAACTGCCGGGAGTACTCAATCAACTCCAGCTTGAGGTTTCCTGCAAGCAAAACAAGCTCCTCATGCTCCTGGATAGTAGGCTGAATTTTGAAGGGAAGGTTGTTAGAACAAGTGTTAGGATGCAAGAATAGAAAGTAAAGAGAACAAGAATGGAAAAGGACTCACTGCCCATGTGCCTTCAGGGAAAAGGTAGCCCGTGACATTTGTATTGCGCCTAACAAGACACTCCTAAGCGAAGCCATCAAGGCCATAGGCATAGACCGACCAAGGCAAGTGGGGAGGATCAATAAGAGCACCAACAGTAGGGCCCTCCTAACACAAATGTTTCATTTGAGTGTTACTAATGTACAAGAATGCAGATGATGACTGATTAAAGGAAATAAGAGGAGCAAGAACACATACCGAAACGGTGAGGGAAGGCATGAGGCGAGTACCACTAAACTCGTCATAAGCTAGCTCATCCATGACCCAATTGTTAAAGGGGATGCTCAGCCGTCACAGTTCAGACTTTGCATCCGTCATGGAACGAGGAGCAAACGTGAACACTAGAGGGTCCATAGGAACCCAAGGCATGTCCTCCCCTGCTAACTGGCAGCACACCCTCTCTGCCAAGTAGATCACCCCCAATCCACCGCCCTCGAGGGGCTAAGAGATACTAGAAGCAAAAAAAAGCAGTTGACTCAGAGCCCGGGTTTGCTACAGGGGCAGCTCCGGCCCAAGGACTCCACATGATCTATAATGACACATAGGCTTAGAAAGAGAACCTTAAGAAGCATGCAAATAGTGAAAGGTATATGTTTCTAACTTACATCATCAGAGAGAGCCTGTCGAGATGGGCCCAAATCGAGGTGACCTTCCTCAACTCCACTACAACCCCCCGAGCAATGAGACCATACTCCACGGCCCAACACTAAAAAAAAAAAAACATGACAATTTCCAAGATTCAGGGATAGCAATGTGCAAGATGATAGTTTGTAAGAGGTTATGGTACAGTTGTAAGATGATAATTTGCAAGGTTCAGATATGGTACAGTTTGCAAGACATAAATATGGCAATTTATAGGGTAACAGTTTGCAAGATATGGGTATGGATGCAGTTAACAAGAATATGGTACATAACCCTAACCTAGATGGCATGTGAATGTATGACCATAAGGATGAGAATGCATGAGCTACAAGAGAAAGGGGAAAGAAACTAACATCAAGGAGCTTTTAAGGCCCCACTAGTTGGCGAAGAGTCCCCTGACTAAGAGTGTCCAAGAAGGAGAAAAAGAAGGCAAAGCATACCAACTCCCAATTGGTAGCTTAAGCCCTCTCAAAATCTTGGAAAATGGTCAACCACCTCAAAGACACCGTCTACCCACCATTGGTAAATAGGTACGCCCCCAACAAGTACAGCAGAAAGACCTTAGCCATCCAGAGACGCTCCTCAACCGTCCCCCGTAAACGATGCATGAAGTCCACCTCAAGATCAGTGTAGCAGATCATCTCAATAGCATACCTCCTCCCTAGAAAGTCCACACCAAACCAAATGCCCTACTCGTCCTCTAGACTAATTGGGACCCCATCAAACCACAAGCTAGTCATGCGATGGAAGTAATAAGGAGTGATAGTCATCTCCCGACCAGCAATGTGGAAGGTGTGAGTGGTGTCCCACCATCTCTCAACCATGGTCTACGCCAACACAACAGTGGCAAACCTCTTAGACATCAAAAGTATAACGGGCTCAAAACCCGCAGCATGAACATGGCCTCGAGTCCCCTCGGTTAGGACAAAGCACCACACCAAGAACCGGCTGGTATTACCCCTATATAGGGCTGAAACCTGCAAGAAAAGAATGGGATTAAATTCAGATTAGGTGAAAGGAATGGTTAGAAAATAATATTGGATGCACTATAAGATGAAATATGACATGGGACATACAATTGAGTCCAAAAATGATGAAGGATGATGTTAAAATTGCAAACAAATTAAAAATGGATGAAAATTGAACTTAGATGCCCAAACTAAGGTTTCTGCCTAGTGCCATGCATACGCAGGATAGGGCCTGTGTACGCAGAGTTCTGCACGCGTATACATGCACGCAAGAATAAGCCTACATATGCATCAATCCAGGCTGCACACGCAAGAACAAGTATGTGCATGCAGGCCCAAACCTACATACGTAGGAATGAACACAGAAGGTTGTTCTTTGACATTTTTCAAGTTTTCTCAACCAAAACTCAACCAAAATATGTTTCTACCCCTTCTAGAGTATCAAGTTTTCATCTAAGGAAAAGTTAAAAAATGAGAAAATTTTGAAAAACTTACCAATCCGGCCTTCGCACCCTCCTAAAGGTGTTGCAGTGATCTATAAGTCAAGGGAGGGTCCACTGTTAGCCTTACCACTCAATTCCAGTGGGTGAGATGGAAAGCATCGGTGGGGAGGATGTAAGAACTCTTCTTGGACTTAGGTGCCATTGAAGGAGATGAGAGAGTGTAAGAGAGAAGTTGAGATCGAAGGAAAAGATGAGAATCAAATTATGAGGGAGTGAGAGAGAGGAAGAAGGCTTTTGTAGAGGGAGTTAGAGAATGTGAAGAGATGGAGGAAGATGAAGAGAATAAATAAATAAATAAATAAAAATACGATTGGTAACCATTGGAGAAAAAAAAAAGATATGAAGAGGCAAGAATATACTTGATGGCTAAACTACATGTAGTTTAGCAAAAAAAAAAAAAAAAAAAAGGAACTTTTCAAATATCCCCATGGAGTTCCCAAAAGACTAGAAGTGCAAGAGAAAATTCAAAAATACACCCAAAAATGACAAAAATGCCCTCAGTATGCAAGGAGTGTAAATACCGTAAAAAAGCATCCCTAATGGATCGGAACCATCAAAAATATCCCAAGTGGATTGAAAGCATCAAAACATCCCTCAATGAATCAAAAAAATATCATGAAAACTCCTCCATGAGTCTAGATCATCAACTAAATCCCAAGTAAATCCAGTATCATAGACGGACTCCCCCGTAAGTCCAAGGCACAGAAGTAGCTCCCTCAAGAGTTGCGAAGCAAAATTTCCCCAGTAGAGTTTGGTAAACCACCCCCCCCCCCCTCGAGGGTGGAGTCAACATCAATCCTCAGTGAATCATGAGAAAGAAGAAGATAAATATTCCCAATGGAAGGAAGTTCCCTAGTGAGCAACACACCATCAAAAAATCCCCAGTAAACTACCCCTTCCTCAGTGGGTCGTACACCATCAAGACTACATGGTAGGTCAGAATCATCACCAAAACATGTCTCTACAGAATTATACTCCCCAATGAGTCCTCTAGCATCCCAGTGGATCTTTCATCCAAAAATAGTCAAGCAAGTCAAAATACAGAAATTGTGCACATATCCTATAGGAATTGAATATGCAGGCACAAGCCCTATACCACCCAGAAATCATGCACATATCCTACGGGAATTGAATATGCAGGCACAGATCTCATACAATACAAAATTCATGCACATATCCTCTAGGAATTGAACATGCAGGCACAAAACTCTGTACGAGTTTGAAAGGAAGAATGCAGGACTTGTGCACATATCCTCCGAGAATTGAATATGCAAGCACATATCCCATACAACACAGAACTAGTGCACATATCCTTCGGGAGTTAAACATGCGCCACATCATAAAGATTTCGCACACATATCCTACAGGAATTGAACATGCAAGCGCCGTAGAAGAGGTAGAAATAGAGATAGACACCAAGGTCACCTTGAGGCAAGAACCTCACCAAAACATGTAGAGATAGAGATGGAATACAAGTACCACCTAGAGAAGTTTGAGGCTAAAGCCCCAAATGGACACCCCAGATATATATCCTTTTAAGCTCGTAAAAGCACCCTTGTTTGTTTGTTTGTTTGAGCTCATAAGAGCACCCTTGTTTGTTTGTTTGAGCTTGTAAGAGCACCTTTGTTTTTCTTTTTAGTGACTCTATGATAGTGAGTCACTCACCTTTTACTTGCAACAGGAAAAATAGGTTCTAGCATAGCGAACCAATCATTGCTTGTTCCTCGAGCCACAAAGGTGGAAATTTGGACATATGAATCTCACACAGCTCTTCAGAGTTACACCACACCCCATGTATGCATGATGTGTTTCATATGCATGGGTTGGGCCCGAGCCATACGTCGAAACAAAATGTTGTCTCTTATTCTTTTGATTCCATTAGCAAAGCTCACAAATCAAAAAAGGGACATTTGTAGACACCATATTTTGTACCCCTTACGACTTGGGCCCCTGTTCCCCAATGATACTAAATTCTAAGACCCAAATTTAGTTTAGGACCCAATCAGATGTCAACTTGACTTGAGAAATGTTAAAATGAAAAATGTAACTCTTAATGAGCAAATAAATCTATTTTTGAAAAAATAAGGCCAAGGAAACCCTCGCTATGCACACGCAAGAATCAACATGCACATGCAGCTTTCTGCATACATATGTAGGCTCGATCTTGCGCACGTATAGCGAATTTCAGAAACTATATAAGGCAAGTTTTCTGCATTAATGTTGAGGTTTGGAATGATTCCCACATCGTCTAGGAATCGTTCCAAACCCTTATTTTCACACTATAAGTAGCCTTACATAGTATATTTTCAAAACACACAAAAATCCAACGGGAAAACATTAAGATTCACTAGAAATAGTGAATCAAAGAGGGAGTTTTTCACAAAACATTCTCAAGTCAATTTTCTTTTGATTAGGGCCTTTTCCAACCTTCATCTTTGAGTTTAAGATTACTAATCACTCTTTTTGTTAATTGTGAATAGATTTGACTAAACAAAATGGTCAAAAATCAATCTTGAAGAGCTTTTCTTTGAGGTAATAGTCTAAACTTTTCTTCTTCCTTTTCTTTTCTTTTCTATGTTTTAATCTTTCTATTTGCCTTAGTTTCATGTTTTAATATGTTTATCTAGCTTAGGTTTATGTAGTTGTATGTTTTAAAAGCATGTTAGGAGGTTAGATTTCTCATTTTGAGGTTTTATAGAATCTGCTGTGTTTCTAGGGTTTCTGCATAGAAACCTGCGTATGCATAATCTTGCCTATGCATGCAGGCTTGTTCATGCATGCGCATGAACTAGCCCAGAAACTCTAATTTTTATTTATTTAACTTTGCTCCTGCTTTCACACATATGCTTCTATATAGCCTTTTTTCCATATTTTTATGCTTTCAAAGCTTTTGTTTCACAAGTTTAATTGCTTGTTCGCTCTCACTTGTTAGAATTAGGGTTTTATAGTTTTAATGCCATGAACATGCATTCACATGCTCATGCATAATGCCACAGTGCTGAGTTACTGCAAGGTAAGTAAAGGTAAGTCATGCATTCATAATGTACATGCATTTGTGATATGATCTTGCTTAGGTTTGATGATAATTATTATCTTGATGCCTTGGATGATGACATGTTTTGATTGGCTTTGTGATATGATCTTGCTCCAGGTGCATGCCCCAATGCCGATGCCCCTTAGGCATAATAACATCTCTAGCTTTGTCATAATGTCTTTGAAGAGCACAGGCAACTCGCCAACTGGCTGAAAAAGTCCCCTCGTCACTACTTGACAAGTCTTCTCTAAATGGAGCAGAAATAGGAGTCTTCTCGCAATCTCCGCCGGATCTCGGTGCCTGAGGCATAACCTACAAATAAGAATTTGTGATCAGGCATTAAGTCCAGATCAAATGGAAATGCAAACAAACAGGTAATTATGCTTAACTTTACTACCTAATGCATATCATTCATGATCATACTAAAGCATATCTAAGGTTCGATTCGACCGTGCTCATTTAATCCTATCTTTTATCTAAAAATATTTCTAGGATTTGATTCGACCATGCTTGTTCTAAAACTTTGTTTAAGCGTTTGACTCGACCATGCTCTTTTAACTAGGGGCTGAGCATTTTCGTGTCTTTGACAGCTATGCTTATCTTACAAGAATTATCTGACAAAGGTCCATAATTCTTTTCAGAACTTGATTCAACCATGCTCGTTTAGTTCTACTCCCGAGAATCACTCAATGACAATCTCTGATTCTCATCTTTTCATGATTTCATTGAACCATGCTTGTTTAATCTCATGAAGGTTTGATTCGGCCTTTCTCATTTAACCTGGGGCTTAAGTATTTTGCTACCTGTGCACAATGCTTGCCTTTCTAGAATTATCTGATGGCAATCCATAATTTTTTTTAGGATTTGATCCGACCATTCTCGTTTACTCCAATAAGGGTTTGATTCTTCATCCTGTGCATTGTGCTCACCTTTTTTGCGAGTTACTGATAATTACTCGATGACGATCGCTAATTCTCATCTATAGGATTTGATTTGATCGTGCTCGTTTAATCCTATTTCTCTCTCGGGGTTTGATTCGACCGTGCTCGTTTAATGACATTTCTTATATGTTTTCAAAACTCCTCTTGTTTTAAGGTTTCCCTTTTAAAATCAAAATTTCTTTAGTAATCATGTTTTAAATTTCTAACCCTCCATTTTTAGCATGCATAGCATTAATTATGTTTACCTAGCATTTTCCACAATTTTCATGGTTTTTATCAGTGTTTTCATGACATCCCACATTTTTAATGCCTTTACATGGTTATTTATGTTTCCCAAAATTAAGAATTTCTCCACATGCATGGGTGTGCATAAACCTGACTATACGTGTACATATTTTCATACGCTTATATATATTCATGTGCATGCATGTATGCACATGTGAAAGCATGCAAGTATGTTTATGTTTGCAAATCTACCTGTGCATGTGAACAAAAATATTTTCTAGCATCACCATAGCATAAATAAATGATAAAAACAAAAAATATATATGTAAATGTCCAAAATAAAAATATAATAAATTCTAGCATTATTTCCTAGTTGTGTTGATACTAACATACTTTTAGGAAGTAATGAAAAGAAAAAAGAAAGGGACACCTACCTCAAATGCAGAATAGGAGTCTAAAGCAGAAAGCTGAAGCCGGAACCAGACTTGCTAAACCAAGACTCACTTCGAAGAAAGAAGATTTTTGGTGAGAAAGTGAGAATTTGAGTGGAAATGGTCAAAATTGAGGTGGAAGTACTATTTTAAATCTATTTTTACAGACTTGCTACTCAGCTTGCACTAAGTGCACACCAGGGCCGACTGACGTGCTCTTACTGCATACTATGCAGCGTTGATTTGGTCAATGGTTGACTAGGGTTGACAAAAAAAAAGGAGATTTCTCAATGCCAAGTATGCCAGATTGAGCAGAAAAGACCTAGAGATGATTTGATACTCTTCAACAACTCAGCCTTATTAAGGTAAGACCAGTTTCAACTCGTGAGTAGTGCAATTTCCGCACAAAATCCGGGGCAACAAAATGCAAAATCATGTTGTTTATCCAACGTCTCTCATTGTCATCGAAATTTTAGATAAAGAATGGGTAGTTGTGGATACCATATTTTGTCTGCCCACGATTTGCGTGCCGGACCCGAAAATTTCAAACATCTCATGTGGTTCCCTTGCTTTTGTTTGCATCTTTTCATCTTTGTTTACATGTTCATGCATGTGTCTTTGCTTGCTTTTTTGTGTCATCAAGCATAGTTCCTACCCACGATCTTGTGTAGGTTCATACCCATCTTTGTACACGAGATCCCAAGCCTCTTTTAGGAGCTTTGCTTTATGGCACAGGTGTTGTTTGTACTCCAATATAATGGACCTACAGACACCAAACCCAAACCCACATTTTTCCCTCAAGGACACCCTCTCTTTGTTTGCTTGTTTGACAACATGCTTGCTTGCTTCTTCCCATGCTTTCTTTCATTGTTTGCTTATTAGCATGTCTCCCTTCCATTGCTTGCTTACCTTGCTTGTCTGTTTCATAATTTCGATGTTTCTTTGTTATCTCTATGCTTGTCTGTTGCCTTTTTGTTTTCCTTGTTTATTGCATGTACACACGAAGTGTGGGTGCAACATTAAAATGCAAACTAAAGGGTAGAGATCAATAGATTAGGAGATTTAGCCTCTCTATGGGGTCCCCTCTCTCTTTCTTAGCCTTTACTTTTAGAACCATGTCTATAGATTTCTAGATTAGGATTCCTTTTTCTGTACCTTGCTTGGGCTAGATCCTTTGGGTATGGCAATGTCCGATTCCTTTTTCTGCACTTTTCTTGGGCCATACCCTCTAGATGTCAATGTCTGATTTACTTTTCTACTCTATGTGCTTGCATTGTGCATGCGATGTGTGTGTGTGTGTGTACGGATAAAAGGTAGTCAAGTACTTTGTATGATAGACATACATAGAAGGGCAACCCCTTCCTAATCATTGATGCTTTTGACCTTGGAGTGTGAGTATGCATTCAAGGCTTATGCTATAAATGCATATTCATGCTGCATTGTGTGCATGACTGCTACAGTGTGATTGCCTCCATCTATGTCAACTAGTTACATTGGTTTCCCCGTGTATGCGACATGCCTCAATGTTTTAATACTTCAGTGAGCTCCTGCTTGCCTTAGTATGAACATACTGACACATTCCATATACATAAGCATGAAATCCTTTTGGTGCGCCATAGCACACCAAACACGAAACTCTACTAGATTTTCACTATGAAAATGGGGCATCTTTCCATATTCTCAAAGTGAAAGCTTGGTAAGAATAGTGTTTTTTGTGCTATGATGCACCTAATCTGAAATAATGTCGGATTTCTGCTACCGAAATAATGTCGGATTTCTGCTACCAAAATAATGTGAAATGCTACCAAATTTTTGTCTTAAAAGTTTGGCAATAATTCCCAAATGTGCTAGCAAAGCATTGATGAAGGCCACACCCCTTTTCCAAATCAAACCTCAAAATCCAATTCTTTTGAACCCCAAAAGCTAATGCCAATAGCTTGTTTTTAACTGCCAATGAGCAAAAATTAAGAATTTACCAAAACAAAGGACTGTCTTCAGACATGTATTGTGGGGTGCCTAACACCTTCCCCACAAGTAACTAGACTTCCGAACCAAGAATCAAGATTTTTTATCATCCATACTAGATTAGGAAAAATGACATTTTTCTTAGCCTAGGATTGGTAATAAAATTTGTAAAGTTGTAATTTACAACTATGTTTTTGTTGGCTTTTATTCCGTGTCAAATTTGATTGTAATTTTTTTCAATCTTATGTATCCTGTATTTCATGTGGGTTTTTATTTGTAAGGGTTGTGAGTGAGAGAGAGAGTGTGTGAAGACTCAAGGCTAATTGAAGTCTGAACTTGTTTTCGCGGGTATCTTACGAGTAAGCTTCTCGTGAAGTGATGCATGTGCCATACACATAACTAGAATGCGAAGAGTCAGGACAGGATGGAGATAGCTAGTTTTCGTAAGTGTCTCCTAGGTAAGGCCTTCCCGCGAGACACCCGCAAAACATTCTATTTTTGCCAGATTGTCATTTCTGATACACTCTATCCTTACCCACACTATAGATACCCCCATTACCCACATATGTTGAGGAGTGCTTCTAAGAGAAAACCCTAGCCACAAACCTTGAGAGTTAGAGATTGTTATACCCACAATTCTCTACACAATTACTTGTGAATTTTCCTCAACTCCTACCTCTCTATTTCCATACCATTGAGAGGTTGATAGCCTAAACACTTACCACACCCTTTCAGAGTATCAAGTGAGGTTTTGGTGCTACTGGGAAGTATTGGAAGAAACCAAACTTTGGCGGATGCAATCAGGCGTATTGCGGGATCCGGAGAGCTAGACAAAACACGATTCCGAGAAGCCTTGTTGGAGTTGGAGCTTGGAGGGCTTAGATGCATTAGGTAGACTAGGCTTGGAGGGTCTTTTGCTATTCATGTATCCTAGCTGATTGTCTAGTGGATCGATTACCGCTTGGAGGGCGGCGGAGAGGTTTACGCCAAGTACTGAGGTTTCCTCTTCGATAACACATCGGCGTGTTATCTTCTGTTTGCTTTCTTCTTCCCTACTCTTTTAGCTCTCATTTTACTGCTGGGTTATGATGAATATGGCTTAGAGTAGCTTATTTATTTGTACATTGCATTTACTCTTTTCCACACTTTGTATTAGTTAGAGTAAAATCAATCGAGTCGTAATCTTTAATTTGGGGATCTAAACAACTCTTGTGTTTTAACACATTTTTGAGCTTTCAAAATCAAATAGAGTCAAGTGACCAATGACACCTTAGAAAAATTCCAACGATTGGTGGCGACTTCACTACCCTTGGTAATAATCGATTAAAAATGACTCAATTTAGTCACACACCAGAGGTTACCCTTTTTTCACCCTCTTTCACAACACCCGAGCCGATGCCAAAAGGGTGGGGAGGCACGCACATCTCTGCGATGGGTGGTCAATCGCTACAAGGCATCAACAGACATCATGGACAAAAATAACATGGCAAAAAAAATATAATGACAATAAGTAAAGATAATAAATAAATGATTCTCTCATTTCTCAAATTAAAAGTTGATAAATTGTTTTATAAAAAATGCCCACACACCCCCTGAACTTCAGAGTAGTGGCCAAGACACCCCTTGAACATTTATTTTGACCAATTTACTCCTTAAACATTCCACAACTGCCAAATCAATATATCAGTTAGTCTAACGTTAAAACACTACGGAAGTGGCACATGAATCTCGCAAGAACCTAGAGTAACGTAGTCATCCTTTTTTTTTCCTCGCGTCTAGGTTTTCTCTCTAGAAAACCCTAGAGCGGTGGAACACATCGCCTACCTTAGGTAGGCCTTCTTTCTCCTTCCCGGGTAGGATCTTTGCTAGTCCTTCACCGTCTTCTGCCATGGAAGACATCACTGGGCGCTGGGCTAACTTAACCCTTAACACAAAAGAAACCAATGCTGTGGACTTAGAGTCTCATAATGCCGAATCGGACAACAGTAAGGTTCTAGTAGTAAAGTTCTTCACAAAACAACGACCTAATATGGAAGCCATCACTCGCACTCTTCGAAGTATGTGGCGGTCTAGTGGAGCCTTTGAGATCAAAGAACTTGGTTCTAACACAGCCTTACTCTTGTTTGACGATGAAGCAGATGTGCAACGAATTCTTTTACAGGGACCTTGGACCTTTGACAAATATTTAATCAGTGTATTTAGACCTGGGAACGATGCTGCTGTGGAGGATGCAGTCTTTGACAGAGGCTCCTTTTGGGTGCAAATCCACGAACTACCCATACGACGGATGAATAAAGTAACCGCGGAAGCTATCGGCCAAACCTTAGGCATAGTTAAGAGTGTTGATCAATCCAGTTTTGGGGATTGTCGTGGTCGGTGTATTCAAGTTCGGATTAATATTGATATATCTCAACCCCTTTGTCAAGGTAGAATGGTGAACATGGGAGGATCAAAACCTGAATGGATATCTTTTCAATATGAACGTCTTCCTATTTTTTGCTACTGGTGTGGACTTTTGAACCACGATGAGAAAGATTGTCCAATGTGGTTGAGGAGTAAAGGGAGTTTACGAAAGGAGGAGCAACAATATGGGGGGTGGATGCGAGCTACGATGGAGAGATTCTACAAGTCACAACCCTTAACTAAGCAGGGCGGGGCCAATTCTGATCAGAAAAATCATAGGCCACATAAGGCTCCCTCAACTCTTCGACTCACTGAACTAAATGATGAGGAGGACATAAGGACAAAGAATACTATGGGGAGTAAAAATCCATTGCATGCAGATGATGAAGAGGTAATCCCTGTACCAACTAATAAAGATATTTTAACTGATCCTGTTTTATTCAATACTCACTTACAGGAAATAGACAAGGACCTGAATTTGTCCACTAATGAACCAATGATGACCTCAGAGGGAGTATGTGTCGGTCAAGGAGTTGGCTTACCCATTAGTGATCCATATGTGGCAACTACAGCTTTGGATACGGAAAAGATTCCTACATCACATTGCAAACATGGTAGCCACGTGGTTGTCAAACCAATGAATAAGGAAGATGATGCTGTTTTGGGGAAGGAGAATTTAACTGGTACTTGGAAAAGACAGCCACGGCAGAAAAACAAGTCGAAGGAAGTGCAGGAATCTCTGTTGATGAAACGAGTGAATCGGGACACTGATGAAGAGATGGAGGATGTTGAAGGCAGCAAGAAGAGAAGGGCAGTTTGTAGCAATGATTTATCGGTGGAGGCTGGAGACCAACCCCGCCAACAACAATGAAACTTTTAGCATGGAACTGCAGGGGGCTTAGGAACCGTCCTGCAGTTCAAGAGCTTGTCGATATTATACGAGCTCAAGATCCCATGGTGGTGTTCTTGTCTGAAACATGGTCAGATAGGGAACAGATGGTTAGTATTAAGGAGAGGTTAGTGTTTGATGATTTGTTTGTTGTCCCAACTGATGGGCGAGGGGGGGGGGGGATTAGCCTTGCTTTGGAAAGGGGGTGCAAAGGTTTGGGTGGATAGCTTTTCGAAGTATCACATTGACTCCATTGTAGATGGAAATTCAGAGAGTGCTTGGCGATTAACGGGGTTTTATGGAGAGCCGGATACTAATCATAGAATTGAAGGATGGAATATGCTCCGAATGCTTAATTCCAAACCAAAGCTTCCTTGGGTTTGCTTCGGTGACTGTAATGAATTGCTTGAGGTAGAGGAAAAAAAAGGGGGCGCTCCGAGAGCTCATAATCAAATGCAAATGTTCAGAGATGTATTGGACCAATATGGTTTTGTGGATTTAGGGTACTCAGGGCCGGATTTTACTTGGCATGGAAGACGGCGTAATGAATTGATTTGGGAAAGATTAGACCAGGGGGTGGCTAATTATGATTGGTTGGCTAAGTTTCCCACTGCTAGAATTCGTCATCTGCATTGTTTTACTTCTGATCACAGGCCAATTGTCCTTGCTCTTGATTCTAATGGGGAGGCGCAAAGGTGGAGAAGGAAACCCTTCAGGTTCGAGGCAATGTGGTTGACAGATCCGGGGTGCAAGGAAATTGTCACAAAAGCTTGGGATTGTAATGTCGTGGGTACTCCTATGTATGTTGCCACGAAGAAATTGAAGAAGTGTAAAAAGAGGTTGAAGGAGTGGGACCGGGATCATTTTGGAAGTGTAAAGAATAATATAAAGAAGCTTAAAGAACAATTATGGAAGGCAGAGATGGAGTCGGTCAGATCTGGGAGCTATGAGGAAGCAGCTCGTATTAAATCCGAACTTTCAGTTTTGTATGAAAAGGAGGAGAAGATGTGGCAACAGCGCTCTCGTATTCAGTGGTTGCAAAGTGGGGATAAAAATACGAAATTTTTTCATGGGACAGCCACTCAAAGGAAGAGGAAAAACTTCATTAAGGGTTTAAAGGACGATGAAGGTGTCTGGCATGAAGAGGAGAACCAAGTTTCGGGTTTGCTTATTGAGTACTACTCTCAATTATTTTCAACCTCACATCCTTATGATTTTGATCGTATCCTTGACGGGGTTGATACAATTGTTACTGAAGAGATGAGGGTAGAGTTAGCACGTCCTTACACTTCTGATGAGATAGATGCTGCTATTAAGGAGATGGCACCTTTGAAGGCTCCAGGGCCAGATGGTATGCCTCCATTATTTTATCAAACCTATTGGTCGGACGTAGGAGTGGATGTTCATCAAGCGGTCTTGTCCAGCTTAAATTCAGGTTCTATCTTGAAATCTATTAACCATACTTTCATTACTTTGATTCCAAAAGTTAATAATCCAAAAAAGGTCTCAGATTTTAAGCCTATCAGTTTATGTAATGTGATTTATAAGATTATTAGTAAGGTGATAGCCAATCGCCTTAAACCTTTGCTTAATTCCATTATTTCAGAAACACAGAGTGCCTTTACTGCTGATAGATTGATTACTGATAATATCTTGATAGCTTTTGAGTCTTTACACCATATGAAGACTAATTGCTCAGGGAGGAAAGGTTTTATGGCCCTAAAGTTTGATATGAGTAAGGCCTATGATTGAGTGGAATGGGTTTTTCTTGAGAAGATTCTTTTGAAGATGGGGTTTCAGGATTCTTGGGTGGCTTTAATTATGGAGTGTATTCGTACTGTGACTTATTCAATCCTTGTTAATGGAGAGCCGAAGGGTTTAATTACTCCTTCTAGAGGCTTAAGACAAGGCAATCCCCTCTCTCCTTTCTTATTTTTGTTTTGTGCGGAGGGTTTAAATGCTATTTTCAGGAGAGCAGCCTTGGACGGAGAGATTGAGGGTTTTTCCTTATGTAGGAATGGTCCAAAACTTACGCACCTTTTCTTTGCAGATGATTGTCTTATCTTTTGCAGATCGACATTGGAGGAGTGCCTTAAGATCCAGTCACTGTTGGACATCTATGAAGTGGCTTCAGGCCAGATGATTAACAAGGAGAAAACTACGCTATTTTTCAGCGGAAATACAGATACACAAACGCAAGATGCAATCAAAGTGGCACTCAATGTCCCTGCCATTCAACACTATGAAAAATATTTGGGGCTTCCATCCTTTATTGGCAGGGAAAAGAAGGCTTATTTTACTAAGGTGAAAGAATGAATATGGGCGAGGATGCAAGGTTGGAAGGAAAAGCTTTTGTCTCAAGCAGGAAAGGAGGTTATGATCAAGGCTGTAATTCAATCTATTCCTACTTACTCGATGAGTGTTTTTAAATTGCCAATCAGTCTTTGTAAGGATATTGAAGCAATGATTCGCAAATTTTGGTGGGGGCAAGGTGATTCAAAAAAGATTCATTGGGTGAAGTGGAGTTCCTTGTGCTCTTCTAAGTCGATTGGTGGGATGGACTTCAGAGATATCCAAAAGTTTAATAATGCTCTTTTGGTTAAACAAGTGTGGCGGTTGATCCATCAAAAAGACACTTTGCTCTACAAGGTGTTTAGTGCGAAATACTTTCCTCATGGGAGTATTATGGACGCTTCAGTTCCTCAAAAGTGTTCATATGCTTGGCGGAGTATCTTACAAGCTCGGGAGGTCATTGAGAAGTGTGCTATCTGGCGTGTGGGCAGTGGTCATGGGATAGATGTGTGGAAGCATAGATGGCTCCCAAACCCGACCTACAACAAAATTGTCTCTCCAAGAAGAGAGTCTTCTGTGTCTCGGGTTAGTGAGTTGTTTTATCCGAATACTCGAATATGGGATCCAGGAAAGCTTGAGGAGAATTTCTATCCGTGGGAGGCAGAGATGGTAAGTCGGATTCAAGTCAGTGATGGTAGTGTTGAAGACCTCCTAGTTTGGCCCCTGACTTTTGATGGTTCCTTTAGTGTTCGTAGTGCTTATAGATTCCTGGCTTCAGAAAATTTTAGCTTTCAACCAAGCTCTTCCTCAGGTATTGAGCAGCAGAACTTTTGGAAAAAAATCTGGAAGATCCGAGCCCCTAATAAGATAAAACATTTCATTTGGCGTGCGGCAAAAGATGCGCTTCCGACTAAATAGAATTTGTGCGCTAGACATATTCCCATTGATGAAACCTGTGATCTTTGTGAGGATCATCAGGAGACGTTGCTGCATAGTTTATGGCTGTGTGACCATGCTCAGTTTGTTTAGAAGTCTGATCTAGGTTTTGCTCCCTTGTTTCAGAAACGGTATCGCTCTTTTCGGGACTTGCTTGAGGCAGTGATGCTGAAAAGCTCTCAGTTTCGGGTTGCTCTGTTTTGCACCACAGCTTGGAGTTTATGGCAGCGACGTAATAGGCTCAGGGAGAAGCAGCCATCATGGAATCTTCACGAGTTGGGCAGTCAAGCTAAGGCTTATGTTGTGGACTTTCTCAACGCGAATTATCAGCCCTCACAGGTTTCTTCTTGGCGTGCTCAGGTGTCTTGGTCTCCGCCGACAGAATCAGTATATAAAGGAAACTTTGATGCGGCTTTCTTTGACACATCTGGTTGCACGGGTGTTGGAGTGGTGTTCCATGATTTCCAAGGCCAAGTGATCACAGCTTTGAGTCAAAAAATTCCTTTGGTTCAATCGGTGGAGCTGGTAGAGGCTATGGCTGCTCGTAGGGCCCTGTTATTTGCCAAAGAGCTGAGTTTGTTTGATGTGGAGATAGAAGGGGATTGTTCAAGGGTTCTTGCTGCTCTCAACATGGCGAGGAGCTGTAGCACTTTATTTGGTTATGTGATTGATGAGTGCAAGAGTCTAGGGGCGTTGCTCTGTTCTTGCAAGTTCAGCCATGTTAGGAGGGAAGGGAATAGGTTGGCGCATGCTTTAGCTAGGAGAGCAGTTATATCTGCAGACATGGATGTATGGGTAGAATCTCTACCTAGTGATTTGGATAGTGTATTCTAATCGGATTTGATTCAATAAAATTTCCTTACATTTTTTCTCAAAAAAATAAAAAATAAAAAAAAATCTCGCAAGAACTTAAAAATTTTAAATTTAAAAAAAAAAAAAAAAGGGTCCTAAAAACTTGAAATGGGATAGAAAGAAGAAAGAAGAATAAAGACGAGAGACGAATGGACTGGCAGAGAGAGAGAGAGAGATAGTAGAACTAGAGCCACCACTACACAGCGCCTAGTTCTTTATACCACCATTCTCGCCGTTTGTATCCCGAACGTGCCTTGGTGGTCTACCGTGCCGTTCCACCGCCCAGTCCAAAACAAGCTGACTCATTTTGTCGATTTGTTAAACATTTTTATTTTTATTTTTTTTTCTCAGCATCAAAATGTAAAAGACAACTGTGTCTTTTGATAGGTTCCATTTTCCTTTGTACTTTTCCCAAAAATATATCTCCTATACCAACACGTATCTATCCATCAAGCATCACCCATTATTTTATTCATTACAATAGGTAATATGATGCCAAAAAATGACGTCAATTCCCATTGTTATATAGTTTGGTAATCTATTCCCTAATATGAAATAACTAAAGTAGCAAAAGCCAAAAGAGAATCAACAGAAGAGATTAAAAAGAGATGTTTCTAATGGATCGCTAAGATGAGTTGGGTTTTTGTGATCGATCCAAACATCGACCAAAAAAATTTCAAAAAAGGGAATCCGAACAAGATTTTTTTATCACATGGTTCTACCGCCTCTCTCCCTATTCTCTGTTGGTTCAACCTAGGTTCGTCTGTCGGTCTCTCTTCTTTCTTCTTTCTATCCTGTTTCAGATTCTTGGGATTGTGTTGTTTTTAATGTTCACATGAATTTCACATGCCACTTTGTTAATGTTTTAATGTTAGACTAACTAATGTATTGATTTGGTAGTTGTAAAATATTTAAGGAGTAAATTAGCCAATATAAAAGTTTAGCGGGTGCCTTGGCCACTACTCCAAAGTTGAGGGGGTGTATAGGCATTTTTTTCCAATTGTTTACATAAGGGACTTGGAACATTCAAATTCTTTATTAACTCAAATGAAAAGACATAGAATCATAAAAGTACTGAAAAGTAAAATTTGGGGCATATCGAGGTAGTCACTCAATCCTCTTTCTTTTGTTGGACCTCCTATGATCATTTTCATCCCTTTTGACTGTTCTTATATCAATGGATAACCAACTCTTGTACACAGAAGTAGGTAGAAGGAACTGAGGAAAGTGAATGTCCTTGTTCAGGGCTCTTCAAGGAAAAAATTCAGCAATTCTACTAGCCTTTTAGTGAGTGCCAATGTGTAGTAAGAGCCATTAGCATGAGGTACGCCTTGTCGATTACCAAATTTCCAAGCAATGCAACACGTAGGATAGTAAAAACAATTGCGAAGCCCCAACTAAGATGACATAATCTTCCTTGAAGCCATTATTAGTCATGGCCTTGTTGCGCCACCATTCGACCACCCATTGGATGTCCATGGGGGTAAGATGCCGCAAGAGTTCCGTGGGTGTAGAAGGTTCCATCTCTTTATTTTTGAGCTTGTGATCCTGATATTATTTTGGTTGGTACCGATTAACTTGAATGAAAGAATAATGGATCAATTTGAGCTTCTCATATAACTATATCCGAGGGAGAGAAAAAGAAAACATGATTGTTGAGTAGGAAACAAGAGGGAAAAAAAAAGGCATTTAAAGACGATATATGGAGCCTTGATGGGTTGAAAAATGAAAGGTAATCCATGCTAAAATTAGAGGAATCCAGCTAGGTCAAGGAAATCCAGGCGAAAATTAGGGATCATGCCTAAAGGAGAAGAGGATTGCTAGAAAAGTAAGTTACTTCCTTCGTACGAACTGCATCCAAGCCATTGAGAGTCTCAACCAAGATGATGGGCACTAGACTTCCATTCCCCAAGTTCTTGTCCACATGAAGAATGTTAGGATAAACTCAAGGTGTATCATGTACCAAGAAGAAGCTTGCAAGAACACAAAGGCAAAAAATAGTAAGATGACAGGAGCGCTCCATTCCAATTAAGGGTACATCTTGCTTAGTGAAGTACTTAAAGACCATGGAGACATTTAGCTTCTTCGGTTTGCATCACCTTTTGGCCATGGATAGATAGACTCCTAATACTTGGTGAGCAAGGTTAGAAAAATCCTCTTCAAGAGTAGGAAGAATGATAGAACCAAAATCACACTCACCCATAATTGCACCAAATTCCCTTATCACATAGCTTTACACCATTGAACTAAAATACATGGCGGTAAAGGATCTAGAACTCAGCAGCTGCACACAGAAGAAATTCATCAACCTTGAAGAATGTTAGAACCAAAATCACACTCACCCATGATTGCACCAAATTCTCTATGGTGGGGCATAACTCTACACCATTGAACTGAAATACATGGTGGGAAAGATCCAGAATTCAACAAATGTACACAAAAGAAGTTCATCAACCTTGAAGAATGATAGAAACAAAATCACACTTACCCATGATTGCACCAAATTCCTCTATGATGGGGCATAGCTCTACACCATTGAACAAAAATACATGGCGGGAAAGGATCCAGAACTCAACAACTGCACATAGAAGAAATTTATCAACCTTGATTTGATGGATGGGTGAAGTGCAAGATAGAATTAGAGAGAATTCTGCCATTAGGAACCTTGAAGATTGCCTCCTAGGCTCAAAATATGTTTTGTGAAGGTTTGGGGACTCCTTACAACCTTTTTATAGCAAAATAAGTTGGCTAGGGTTTTCTGATCCCAAGTATGCGTGCACATGCTAGGGCATGCATGCGCATGGCTTAAGTATGCATGCACATGGTCCTTAGGTTTTGGATTCCTTTTCCTTTTTAGAGTCTGCTTTCTGCAACAAGGACCTCTTTTGTGTTTCCTATAGCCTAAAGGAATGTCCGAGATAGGTTTTGCCTTAGAATTTCATGCAAGAAAAAAGAGAGAGAAGAGCAAAAAGAGAAGAAAACTATAAAGCATACATGTTCCTAGGTTTCCAAATTTCCCATAAAGTTGTAAATAAGTACATATTTTGAAATAAAAGTAGAAATATAAAGATGTTCTTAAATACAACCATTATCTCAAATAAATGAAAGTGCAAAAAATAAATGCTAAAAAGAGAAATAAAAGAAAAGAAAAAAGAGAGAGAAAAAAAAAAACAAAAAACAAAGCAGGAAATATGGTTGTTCGTCTGTTTATCTATAAGATCATTATCAATATTGCCTCCTCCTTTGATGAACCTTCAGAGTCGCCTCAGGATCGTTTTCATCCCCATCATCATCATCATTATCATTGTCTGGACCTCGAGCATACCCCCACCAGGGCCATAGAGCTACCGAGAGTACTTTATCACCTCCAACTTGAGGTTTCCAGTCAACCAGACCAAATCCTCATGCTTAGCCATAGTAGGCTAATTTTAGATAAAGAGACCATGTTAGGATGAGCCAAGAGAATACAGAGAAGAAAGTGCAAAGAAAAAAGATTAGAAAACTCATAGCTCATGTCCCCTCAAGAAAAGGATAACCCATGACATTAGGATTACACTCAATAGCACACTCCCGGGCGACCCCATCTCACCTACAAGCATAGACCGACCAAGCTATAATAGAAGAGTCAATGGGATTCCCAGCAACTAGGCAGCACCAACCTAAGGCTAAGCAAGCTCATCCTTGATAAGTGTAATTTTTACATGATTTTTATTATCCTCTTATTTATTAAAATTTTTAGTTTTCCTTTATTTCTTTTGATTTTATTTTATTTTTATTTATATTTATCTATTCATTTGTGCTTTGAAGGAATGAGAAGATTTCAGATTAATCTACAAAGGCTTTACATGCAAAGTGGGGCTAGGCCAATTGAATCAAGTCAACTTACATCCAACCAGGCATGAATTCAAGAAAAGACCAACCCAATTAAATTTAAGTACAACTGGAGTAAGGAATCAAAGGAAATTTGCACCAAATCCAAGTCCAATTCGGATTAGGACTGCACATCGGTTAGTATTTTCAGCATAACTTTGGGCTCAAATGTTCAATCGAGATGACTCAAGTTTGGCTGGAAAGTTAACTTAAAGGGCTACAACTTTGTAGTTTACCAAAAGTCCGAATTTTAAAGTTAAATGAGCCAAAATAGTCGATTAATTGAAGCCTAAAAATCTGGAATTTTCTCCAAACGGGGAATAGGATTCCTTGACCTATTTAAAGGCTCTTTAGGGAAAAAAGAGTGAGGAGAAAACTGAGAGGAAAAGAGTGTGCCACATTGAAGCATTTTTTTTTTTTTGGGACTCTTTCTGAAGAGGCGGATTTGAGGACAAAGGCGAGAGCTTCATGTTGATCAACCAATTCAGATGAAAGACATAAGTTTTATTTGTTTTCTTTTCAATTTTATTATGAACTAAATTTTATTTTCTAGAGCATTGATGTAGTCTATCAATGAACACACAATTTATATTCTGAGTTATTTTATTTTTAATATTTCCATGATTGAGTGTTTAATTCTTATTCTTAATGCTTAATATTTCTTTTTACGAATTATTGATTGATCAATTGAATGACAATGAGACCGAGAGATGATTTGTTATTTTAGTTCTAGAATTAAACACCATTAGTTGAGTGAAAGTAGAGATGCTTTACCGCGATTAGTGTGATTTTTCAAAAAATTCAAAGCACGTAATGAGTCTCCAATTAATTAAATTCACATAGAGATATGGAATTGTTATTTGAAGATATTTTTGATATTATTCGAGAGAAGATATTGAATACTTAAGGAGTTTTTAATCATCAACAGGAGATTATTAGAATTTAATAATTAGGAAGAATAAATTGTGTGGGATTTGTTAGGTGAAATCAACCGCTCTAGATCCATTCTTATCATATTTTTTTACACTTTTAGATTTTTACGTTTTGTATTCGTAGATTTATTTTTATTAAATAGTTTAATTTAATTTAGATAGTAGAACATTCCATTTATTTTCGATTTTCCAAATAGTAATTAATTTAGTGAATTTTGGTATTCAATAACATAGTTAATCCCTGTGGGTTCGACATTCGTTTTCTAAAAACACTTTACTACTTGTTACGATTCTGTGCGCTTGCAGATTATTTTTCGCGAACAATCCTGTACACTTTATTGTTAGCACACAAGAGATATGACATGCAAGATAAGAAAGTAGAGAAAATAGAAATAGGTTGAGTTTCATACCACAACACCAAAGGAAAGCATAAGGCGACTCTTGCTAAAAGCGTCATAGTCCTTGTCCAACAAAAGGCAATTAGTATAGGCAATGCCGCAACTCCAAATCTAGTACTTAGCATCAATCATAGAAATAGGAGACAGCATAAAGGAGGGAGGATCCATAGGCACATGAGGCTCATCCATGGCCACCAGCTGGCTTGCTACGCAATCAGCAAGATATAGGACTGTCACACCGACGCCCTCAAAGAACATAGAATTCTAAGAGGAGATGATGGCATTCGCTTCCAAGTCTAGTGCAACTACAAGAAGAAGCCCAGCCCAAGGTCCCCAAGTGATCTGCATATCACAATTGGTTAAGAAAAGAATAGAACAAAGGGAATAACCATGACAAGAACAACAAAAGAGAAATGACTCACCAAGTCAACTGTGAGGCCATCAAGATGGGCTGGCACCGAAGTGATGAGAACCTTCATGTTCACATTCGCTCCAGAGGTAAGGAGGGCATAGGACACAGCCCATCGTTACAAAAAGAAAATAGAGATTAAGAGCAGAGCACAGAAACCAGTTTGCAAGCTAAGTATAGTTTGCAAGTGTAAGCTACAAAATCAAATGCAAGATACAAATCAGATGCAAGATAGAAGCAGTTTGCAAGCTAGATACAATTTAGATGTAAGACAAATGCAAGGATATAGGATACAGTTCACAAGACTAGTCATGAACATAGTTATGAAAGAAAAAGCTAAGAATAAAAAGAAATCTGACCCCAATGAGCATCCAGGGCCCCACGAGCTGGCACATGGCCAAGTACAAATAAGCGAGGCAAACATGCCCCCAATTCACCTCTCAAGCCTCCGCAAAGCAGCATAAGAGCACCAACAACCTCAGAGACATCGTTTGGCCCCCATTGGCAAAGAGATATGCCCCCACCACATAGAGTAAGAATGCCCTAGCCATCTGAGTTCGATCCTCAAGAGTCACCTAAGAAAGAGGCCTGAAGTCTGTAACAAGGTGGAAGTAGTGGACATTCTAACTAGGGTAGGCACGCCCCAATAGCTCCAACCTAAGAGTCATCCCCGACTCACCCTCTAGACTGATGATGTGCCTGCTGGATCTCATCCCGATCATCCGGTGGAAGTCATAGAGAGTCACAATCATCTCCCTCTCAACAATGTGAAAAGTATGGGTAGTATCCCACCACCTCTTAGCCAACGCCTGGCCAGCACAATACTGGCAACAGTTTGGAAGAAGGCATAGAAGTGGCTCGAAGCCGGCCGCCCTCACCCAAGCTTTAGTCTTGGTAGTCAGTGATCTATGCCATTCGAATAGGGTTTTAGAGTTACCCCTACCCAAGTATGACAGCAGCCCTTGAAAATGTCAAAAATAAGTGGATAAGGATCATATCGAGAGAAAATTAAGTGAAAGAAGAGCGTTACAACATGGGGCATAAAACTAATCCCACATGGCCAAGCATGCGTGCACATACTAGTGAGTATGTGTGTGCATGGTGGAAGCCTGTGTGTGCATGGTGGAAGCCTGTGTGTGCATGTTTTATGAACAAGCATGTATACGCATGCACGCTATATGCACACGCATGGCCTGAACATGCACACTCATATGCGAAGCATGCGCCTGCATGGATGAACCCAGAATGTGTTCATCGCTATTTTCAGCCCTCCTTGGATCAAAACCCATCCAAAACATGTTTCTACCTATCCTAAGGCATCAGGTTTTCATCTAAACCCTTCCTACAACAAAACCTAAGCAATTACAGGTCCAAAAACAGATTAAAACAGAAGATCACAGCAAAACTTGAAAGTGAGAAAAAGTTTGAAAAACTTACCAGTCCAAGCCGTGCATTGCTAGATAGGTGTTCCTCTGGCCTGTAAAGTAGTGGAGGAGCCTCATTGAGCTTTGTGGCCCCAATCCAGCGGGTGAGATTAAAGGTATCACTGGAAAGGGTGTAAGAGATCTTTGGAGCCATTTGAATTTTGAGAGAGTTTTGGAGGAGAAGAGAAAGAGAGAGGGATTCGGATTTGATGAGAGAGTGGAGAAATGAGGGAGAGGCAGAAGGTTTTTGTACAGAAAATGAAGAAGTTGAAAAGTTAGAAAGAAAAAACGAAAATGAAGAAGAAGATGAATAGTGATAGAAAAAAGAAATAGTTGGTAACCGTTAAGAAAATGAAGTGGCAAGAAAGCCAGTCATTGGCTAAACTACGTGTAGTTTAGGCCAGATCGCCAAACTATGTGTAGTTTAGTCGCCAAAAAACAAAAACGAAAAATCCATTCAAAATTTTACAGGACATTCCCCAGAGGCCTAGAAAATCACAAGTAATCCCCATGAGATTCCCAAAAGAAGAGAATCATGAAAAGTCAGAACCATCCCCATGGGTCAAAGAAGAATGGAATTTACAAAATTGCCCCTTTAAACATCAAAAATTACAAAAATGCCACTTAGTGAGTCAAGAAAATTGAAATTCACACTCCCTAGTAGGTCGATAAACTTTCTAAAAACTTCCCAATGAGTCAAGAAAAGGTAGAATTTGCATAGAAGCCCTCAAGTAATCCAAATATTGTAGAGAAATTCCCAGTGAGTTGAGGTTTACATAGAAACACCCCTTGAAGATTAGAAATTAAAAGAAAGCCCCATAATGTTTGGGAAATACCTTGAGTGAGTTTTTCACTAAGATTACCATCACCATAAGAAGAAATCAAACTTTGTGCACATATACTTCGAGAATTGAACATGCAGGCACAAGTCCTTAGGAACTTTTGAAACTAGAGCAGAAGACACAGATTTTGAGTACATATCATTCTTGGAATTGAACATGTACACCTAGACTTCTTGAATACAAAAAAGATTGAGGTAGAGGTGCAAGATACCCAGAACAGAAGAGATAGAGACAAAGGTGAAAGCCACCCAAAGGCGAAAGCCACCTAAAGACAAAAGCCACTCGAAGAAGTTTAAGGCAAAGATCCGTAGACGGACACCACAAATATGTTCCCTTTCTAGCTCGCAAGAGCATCTTGTTTGCTTGATTGATGTTTGTGGCCATGGGCTCTAAGATAGTGAGCTTATTGTTACTTATTTCCAGAGTAACACTTGTGGGACTTCAGACATATGAATCCCATGCAACTCTTCGGAGTTCCCCTTACAACTTAAGCCCACGTTCCCCAATGACAACATCACTCAAAGGCCCAGGGTTGATTTAAGACCCAATCTTGTGAATCTTTAGCTTGAACAGTGTTTTGGTGAAGAAAAATTGCAGGAAAACCCTTATGTATCTATACACATGTTTCATCCATGTGCATGCATACCCCGCATTTGCACACGCATGTAGGGTTTCAGATTTCTATAAGGAAAGTTTTTTGGACATAAAATTGTGCAAAGTGAATCCCACATTGGCTGGGAGCTGCCCTCCACCCCTCTATGATCACTATAAAAAGGCCCTTAAGGCTCTTTTACAAAAACACACCAAATTTACTAGAAAATAGTGAATCAAAGAAGAAGTTTATTCCAAACATCCTCAAGTTAAAGGTTTACTTAGTTGGGACTTGTTTTTGTCTTGCCTTCGAGTTTCTGAGTTTACCAACCTTCTGGTTTTGTCTTGATTAGATTGACTTAAGAGAACGGTCAAATCAAAAGCTTAAAAGATTTCTAGTGTTTGAGGTAAAGGTCTAACTTTGTCTCTTTCATTCTTGTTTTTTGATTGTTTTTATTCATGTTTTGTTGTTTTAATATCTTGCTTGTTAGTTTAGTTGTTTGGTTTTCATATTATAAGCATGATAGTTTTTTAGATTTTCTATTTTGATTGTTTGTTCATTGTTGTTTCTAGGTTTGTGTTTCTTGGCATGTGCTTCATGCAAATGTGTAACCCACGGTACTCAAAAAGGACAATAGCACAGAGTCACAAGCAAAACCAACCTCAAATTCCCTAGGGGAACACCAATTCAAGTGACCCTCCTAATTAAACAGTTCAACCAAATTAAACTTTGACCCTTATATTCACCCAACGAAATATAATGGGGTAGCTATCCATGGAACCACCTCACAACCCCTTAATAACATATGGGGAACCAAAAAATCTCTCCATAGCATTCGTTAATTTCCTACATTTTCCTAAGGTATCCTTAGAACACTCCCACATGATGATTTGAACCATAACACGGTTAAGGGAAGAAGCAATGACATGGCAAGAGTTACCTACAATTTCATCGCTATGCAGCAAATCTAGTTGAATATAGAAGTGGCGTATAAATAGAGGAGCTAAGGGAAAACTAACACCCTAGGCTAGTTGAAGGAACTTTCATCTCCAAAAACAAGCAGCATAAGAGTATTCACCACATCCTCCAAGGTAATGGTGAGTTCACCAACAGAGAAGAAAAATGTGTTGAAAGAAGGGGACCATCGGTGAACCAAGTGTCTTGGCCTCTTAATGTCCATGTAACCATCTAGGTTCCTTAAGATGGCAACTAACTTCAGAACCCCAGCACTATCCAAGCATCCAACAAAGGCCGCATTTGAAAACTCCTCATCAACCCATTCCGCCCAACCACTGGTATTACGCACTCCAAAATCAAAGAATATTAGGACCTCCTCTTACTTCATCCATTTTATCTAAATATCCAAAATCTCTTTTGGATCAAGGACTGAAGATGAACTCGCAAAACCTAATTCCCAAAGAAAAACCAAGAATGGGAAGAGGGGACCTCAACCCATGGGAAATCAGAAGGAAAAAGAAACTAGAAGTATACTAGGGGTCTCAAAGTGACAAGGTGTGTCATTCTGGGACCTGCTCTTGTTCCCTAAAACTAGAACTCACGGAGCATCCTTCACTATAAGCATCAAAGGTTGAAGATGATTGTTCTTTCCTTCTATGTGAAATGGAGGAAGCCATGGATGAGAGCTGAATGAAGAAAAAAAGAAGAATTGAGAAAGAAAAGGGAACATAAAGAGGGAAGATTAGTCTGAGAGAAGAAATGAGATGGGAAATCTTAGAAGATAAGTTTTGTCTTGAAAGAAGAGAGGGATTTGATTGATGGGAAGTACATAAAGAAAGACAACAAAGGTAATAATGATGTGAAGAGAGAGAGAGAGAGTTTTTAGTGGAGGCAAGTTGAGTAATTAAGTCTTGGGGGCTAAGTGCCAGATCATGATAATGGCTAGAAGAAAAAGAAGAGGTTACGTAAGGAAAGAAAATAGGAAGAGGAAATTGTTCCACTCTCCCACTTCCTCAAAAATAGGAAACCTGCATTTTCAGAAAAGGGATAGTAAAAAAATAAATAAAAAAATAATAGTAAGTACAAGTAATCAAAAAGGTTCTAGATGAACCTTTTTTTTTTCCACTCACATATGGGGCTATGTTGTCCAAAAATTTTCAATAAGGAAAGCCCAAATCTAGGAACTGAATTGTGGACCTTGAGGGAACTAAGGGACCTGTGGCCTAGTGAGTGTTCTTGCAAAGGAAACTAAAGAAAAGATATAAAGGTTGGAGTAAAAAGGCCCAACCGCAAAAGAAAGCAAAGAAATAATAATAATAAAAAGCCTTGTATAAGGAGCAAGTGACCCAGGAGAAAAAGATCCTTGAAAGGGATCCCCCAAAAAGCCCAACAAGAAGGAGAGCAAACCCTAGGAAGCCAATCAAGGAATTGACTATCAGGATCGAGCTCCTTGGGGGAAAGGAAAAGATGACAGGGATGTATGATGTCCTAGCAAGTTTTGAATTTTGAGAGTTGAAAATCAGCTAATTAATGTGGAGAGTTCAAGCAACCTTGGCCAAAGAAGCATGGGAAAAGAGGAAAGGTTCTTGAAGACTTTCGGAGCTAATCCATCTTAAAGAATTATCTATACCACTTTTAGTAAAAGGCTCAACAAGTAGAAGTCACTATCAAGACTAGAGAACCTTCTAAATGTCCCTTTTAAAACTTTGAAAATGGGTTCTGCCTTGCTAACCTCAAAAGGCATCTAACTTACCCAAGAAGACGCCTTCTATGAAGGGAAAGACAACCATGACACTTTTAGACATAGGTTCCAAGAAAAATTAAGAGAAAATTAAGAAAGACATCCAAAGTTTTGGACCAAGGAGACTAACTCCAGTACCAAGAAAATGGGAGAAGATGGTAATTTCATACCCTCCAAGACCAACATAAAAGGAGAAGAAGACAGCCATGGCAAACAACTCAAGTAGCAAGCAAGAAGAAGAAAAAATACATAGTAGAAAAAGAAACTCAAAAATACGAGGGAGCTTTAGAACTTAGGTCGAGTTCATTGAAAGAGGAAACATTGTAAAAGGTCCTTCTTTAGTGATATCCAAGGAACCACACTGATCCAAGGGTTCAAATCTCACAAGTCTTGTGGACCCAAAAGGGCCAACCAAGTTTGTGACCTTTAAGGCTTACGGGCTTTGTGAGTCTCCTTTAAAAGAGGACTTATCTTATTTGAACCTTTGACTCATCTAAATAAAGTTCTCTAAAGTATTTATGCTTGCTTTATGTTATTGTTCTCTTTTGATTCTTGCAAGGTATTGTGTATTTGTTGTTATATTTGCTTTGTACTTGCCTTTTGGAGCTTTTGTGACTTATGCACAGATCAGTTCAGTATAACAGCCCAAATAGGTCGTTGTGAACTAAGCCCAGTTCATCCATTTGACACTCTTATTTTACTCTAGGTCATTTTCAACAACCCAAGATACCATATTGGGTTTGGGCCAGAGGAACCAACCTAAAAAAGGGTCCTACAGTATCAATTGAGTGATTGATTTATCAGATAGATTATGGGTTTTTGAGAGTGAGAGAGAGGATTGTCCCACCATTAAAGACTTTTGGGGATGAAAGGAAAAAGGTGAGGTGAAATTGCTTTCGAAAAATAGAGGTGGTGAACATAAATCATGAACATGGGTGTTCTTTTCTCTTATTCTAATATTTTAGAGATTTATGTTTTCATTTTCTTTGGTTTAAAGACGTTGGTATGAAAGCGAAATTTTTTTTTGAAACAATAATCAATTTCTCACATGCACAAGAAAACTATGTAACTAAGAGATGAGTTGTTTCTTTAATGTCATTGTGGAAAGTGCACTTGGTGAACTAGTAGACTTTCTGATTTAAATCAAGATCTATTCCCTAAAAGTTGCTTGGATTCTTGAGGATATTAGTTTGATTTGTGAAAATCTGTTTTGTATCATTTGTTAGTGTTTTGTAACGATGTAATCAAGTTACCCTAATTTTTGCTAGTGCTACAAAAGAAAATGAGGAGGTTTTTTTTTCTTTTTTTTTTGGGAGAAAGGAGGAGGTTATTGTTTAGTTGAAAGAATGTCTTTCATTTCTCTTTTCCATTATACAACATGATATTGAATAAATAAAGACTACAATCATTTCTTCTAAAAAAAACTGATGGCAATTAAATAAATTTCATATCACAAAAATTTCTCCAAGTTAGTCCTCTCCTTATACTCAACAAATTTTTTTTAAATGATTAAACAAACCATTTTCTCTCAAATCAATTGCTTTCCCTCTTAATTTTTCATGAACATTCCATTTTATGATTTGAGGTTTTTAAATGGCCCAAAAACTAAAAATGTGATTCTGCTTTCGTGAATGAAAATTTTGTTCATATAATTATTTAGAATTACAAAACATATTAATGATATTTTGTGGAAGTAAAACAACAATAATGTTTTCTAGTGCATGTTGTGTGTTGCAACCAAACACACGAAACAAATAAAATTTCTTGATGGGCAATGTTAATTACACACACCATTTTACACACACAAGTGAGTTTGAACTGAAATCGTGAGTTAAAAGACACGATTCTAGGTTTTACAGTTTCTAGAAAATGAATCAATTTTCGAAGAAATTATTAAAAAATATAAAAACCAACGTTTCTGTTGAATCTAATCAGAAGTTTCCCATGCATCCTATTAACTTTCACATAAACATGTTTTGAATGTGGATAATAAGCCGGTTAAGACTGAATACAAACGGTCCCAAAAATTAAAAAAAAACAGTTCTTTGGAACACATTAACTTTTGAAATAGCATCTTATATATAGATAGAAGTGCTTTAGATGCATGGTTCTTTATACAAACCACTCTGAGTTTATATTCCATGACCAAAGATGCCCCCTACAATTAAACAATATGCAGATGGTTTAGTAGAAAATGCTGATGATTGGCGTAAGAATTCTCAGCCAACTTGACACAGTTAATGCAAGTCTATGATTTCCAGAGAGAAAATTGCTAGATCTTTTCATTTACTTATCTGCAGGAGGTGTACAATACAGGGCAACAGTAGTCCTCATACAACAAGGACATAAAGGTAGAAAAACATATATGAACATGTATAAAAAGGAATATATAGTTTTCTCTACCGAGAAAGAGGATGAATACAAAATTTCTACCATTCGGTAATTGTAGCTTTCATTTATGGTAGATCTTGACTAGCTCAAAGGCCTTAATATTTCGAAAACAGGTTACTAGAGGCTGAACAAAGTTTCGGGGTGGATCCCAAGAGAGATGAAGAAAGGAAGTCCCCAAAAGAAGTAATCAATTTTCTTTATATATAAATTTTATTCTATTGAGTTACTAAACCAGTGCCATCTTCTCTCCTGTCTGATGAATCCAGCCAAACGAATATGTAGTCCAACTTCCTGAAATGGAATCATATAAATTATGTAACAAGATTCTTGAAAGATACATTTGTAAAAGTGATTATGAAAGCTGAATGGGTTGAGACTTGGGCAAAATTGGCTAAAGAGTAGCTTTATAGAAAAATTTGAGGTGGATAGCATGCAGCTGAAGTTAATTAGAAATAGACTGTTTTTGGAACTCAAGTTTGTCAAAATCGAGTTCCACCTAGAAAACTCGATTTCCAATTGATTTAGTCATCTGACATGAATTTAAAAAAATAATAATAATAACACGCGGAAAACGTACCAGTAAGAAGTTAAGCCATTAGTTCTATGTTAGCCCAAGAAGAAATGTTTCTCAATTAACTCTATTGAAGCCTAATTGCGTGTTGAGTTTTCAATGGGATTTGGTATTTGGTGTCCTCTACGTGGCTCAATCTCAATAGAAAAAGATAATATATATGACATCAGGTTCTTCCATATCTCAAGCCAAATGAAATGCACTCCCATTTCCCACAAAGTAGTTGGCTTCGCAAACTTGTTATTTCTATGCCTTTTTGTTACCGGGCTGGAACTCGAGTTTACTAAACTCGAGTTCCACGTGGTTTTTTTTTTTCAAATTATAATTCCACGTCAAATCTAGACTAATAGACCTCGAGTTTGCTAAACTCGATTTTGGGTTGGAACTCGATTTTGACAAACTCGAGTTCCAAAAATAGTCTACATAACTAATTAACTTCAACCACATGCTATTCACCAAATTTTTTTTTTAAAAGTTACTATTCAGCAAATTTTGCCTTGAGACTTGGGATGAGAGAAAACCAACAAACCGAATGGTTGATTTTTGAAGATGAAAATAGCCAATCACCAAGCAGCTCAAAGTAAATAAAAATGTACATCGCTCAGCCTTTGGTCAACATCTATGAGTGAAGAATGCAAGAAATCCAAAATAAATCAAGGAGATTACAGTATCTATTGCTGACACACACATTAGTCCAAAATAAACCCCCAAAGCTAAGAACCCTCTCTATTTTCTCTCTTTCTAAATAACCATAAGTAGACGGGTTTGGCTTACCTCCAGTACTTTCTTAACTAGAATCTCTTTTTGTTTTAATAAGAAACTAACACATCACCTACTACCTAAATAAAAGATAGAGATTAAAACCAACTACCACTTGTCATTGTATATTTAAAATAACAAGAAATGTCTAATTAAAAAAGTACTAGAAGTAAGTTAAAACCCTAAGTGGACCCTTGTATAGTCAAGTCCTTACTAAAGATTAAGGAACAGTATCAAAGTCTATAATCTGGTTGCTCTGATGGGTACTTCTCATTGTTTTGAAACCAGGACCATTCAAATAACTAGACAAGGGAGAGGTTGAGGTTTTTAAGATCAAACTAGGGTTCAACTGAGGTCAAACCATGAAAAAATAAACATACTAATTCAATTACAAATAATAAATATAATAGTTTGTAACATGTAGGGTCACGATTCGTGGCGGACCGTAACAGTGTCGGGTTCGCACGTAAAACGGCCCTAACAATATCATTTGTAGAGCGTGGGTTTGAAAGGCTAGGCCTTGATCGATAAGCGGTGGGTTTTTCAGGGGGTTCATACAAGGTTAAATGATCGTCACCCCTATAGTACTTCTCATGGAGGTGGGCTGGGAGGCTCTCGTTTCTTGGCCATTTTTTCCCCGCCCCCCTTTTTTGGCGCACCTTCCTTTTTATTATATAGTCCGGCCTGGTTGATCCTGACCCTCCACTTGTAGGTCAGGCGGGAGCTTCTCTCTGTGTCCGTCCCGTCAGCCATCCCATCTAACTTTCTATTAGTTGCATGGATCAAGGTTCACACTGTCCAAACGTCTTTTCTTTTCAACCATCTCTGGGTATTGGCAGGTGCATTTACTGAAGAAAGGACGCATTTTCTTTAGTCCAACTTTCACACCCTGCTTCCCTATGGGCCCCATTTCGTTCACATCCCCTGGAGGGGGGCTGTTTGGGGGTTGCCTACACCGCAGTGTGGGTCCTTCTATTACAGCTCCGGAATACCGAGGACAGGGTAAGTCCTCAGCCATTCCCTTCGCCACGTCGGCCATTGACCATTCGTCCTCGGCAGGATACCCCTTCGGCACGGGTTCTGGGCCCAGGTAGAGTTTGGGCTGGGTTGCAGACCTCTCGAGCCCACAATAGCCCCTCAAAATCCTGCTATCCGTTCCCTCGGACGGATAGGTGGGTTTTGATGACACCAGGGATCAGCTAATGCCTAACAATCCTCGTCATATATCGATTCCCAAGGTTTTTCACCTGCCCTAGGCACGTCCCCAGAGCCGTTCGGAAGGCGAAACGTGGCCTCATTAAATGCGGGCGGCTTGGTGCTTCCCACGTTCAACGGTGTGATGAAAATCGAACGGTGATGATTTCCTGGCCTCTTCAGGCGGGAAAATGGGCGTGCAGGTTACCCTAGAAAGTATAAAAGATATTCTGGAGATGGATTCGTCTCTCCAGTTATATACTTAAGAGCTTTAGCGCGTGTATCCAGGGTTCATCTGAACTTCCGCCCAATTTCAAGTTTATCTCAAGCACATATAGCTCATCCGAAGCGTAACTCTCCCCTTATGTAAGTTTCCTACCTTCATTAACTCGCATTTTTTCTTTGTCTGGGTTTATTTCTCTCTGGCTCCCTTTCTTTTCCGTCGCGGGTTAGGTTTGTGCTAGTAGATGACAAAGGCAACTAAATTGAGGTTGAGGAAGTTGGTCAACACTGATGAGGCGATGAATAAGTTCATCGTTGATTATAATATTCCCCCCAATGTAAGTCTGGAGCACTGTAAGATGGGGGAATGGCACATTAAGAGGGGAACGGGCGCGGTTGTAATTCCCGTCCTTGCCTTTGTAGAGGGAGGTATGAGAATCCCTATGGGGCAAGTGACAAGGGGTTACCTCAGGCATTTCCGTTTAGCCCCTACCCAGTGTGCCGGCAACGTTCTTAGGATTTTGGGTTGCGTGGACGCTTTAAATGAGAAGATGGGTTTAAGACTAACCCACCATGATGTAAATTGGTGTTATAACCTCCAGAAATTGAAAGGAAAAACCTATTACATGGGGTCAAGGGACGATAGGGTTCGGTTGATCCAGTGCCTTCCTGATTCCAACAAGGGACTGAACAAGGATTTCCTTATTGTCTCTGGGGAGTGGCATGATGGCGACCCATGCCCCGTAGTAGAAGGAGAACCAGGTGGGGTTTCAGGAATGGAAGAGGGATAACCCTTTAATCCATTCTAATCTAATGTCTTTCGATAACTAACCATACATATATGTTTGTTGTTTTTGTAGATGTACGTGCCTATACACGGCATTTTCATTTAGTCAATCGGGCGGATTTGGAGACCGTTTTACAATCGGCAGTTTTTGTGAATGACAGTGATGGCCAAGTCCGTGCAGCTCACAAAATACTAGGGTACCCTCCAGTTCAGAAGTCGTTTGGGGACGCAAAGCACGTGATCAGTGCCCGCCGTCCCTGGCTTCCAAAAATTACCGTAGTAGAAAAGGGATTTTTAATCTCTCAGGAGCCAGCTGTCCCCAAGAACATCCCCCTGGTGGGTCCATCTTCATCTCATCAAGCAGCCGAGGACGAAGGTGAACCCGATCTGACGGAGGAGGGGTTCAGGGTTTTTGATTTAGTCTACCAATCAAAGGACCCTCCTGGTGACCTAGGTGACCCAGCCTTGTCCGAGGCTGAATTGTCGTTAATAGGCACCTCTTCGCAAGCCGAGATGGGAGTCAAGAGAATACCTTTAACCCCCCTTCTCCAACTCCTCGAGACCCAACCAAGGAAGGATACCCAGGAGGCACCACAACCCGATGCTCCTCCTCCACCGCCTCGACCCCTTACAATCCAAACCCGGTCATCCTCCACCAAGTCCCAGCCACAATCCAACCGCCCCGAACCTCCCACCCCCTCCCAACCAGCTCAGTCCCCCAGACCTGAAGGTGCTGATTCTAAGAGAAAGAGGAGTCCCAAGGGCAAGGACACCGCGGATGAGGGAAAATCCCAACCTTCAAAGGAGAAGGATGAGGCTCCGCGTACAAAACAACTGAAGCTCGAGCCCCAAAGTAAGGGCAAAGGACCCGCAGTTCAAACCCCTCAAGGCAAGGGGAAAGGAATTGATTCCCAATCCCTACCGAGCGCCTGGCTCCCTGCCCCAATGCTTCACGGGGGTCCATTACTGGAAACGGCCTCCCTGAGGGACCTCGGAGACGGCGAGGGTGAATACGTGGCGGACGCATTAGGGAGAACCATATTACTCCCTAATGATATGGACGAGCTGAAGAGAATGAGGATGCAGGAAGTTTTTCTCAGCACCAAGAGATGCTTGTGCATGGTAAGATTTCTGGCCACCTAACACCTTATCATCCCTTGTTACCGGTTTACCGCTCACTACGCGTTCATCTTTCTTGACAGGCTCTCCAGGCAACCTATAGGATGAAGGAAGAGGTGCATGACAGGAGTAAGGCAGCCGAGAACGAACGTAAGAAGCGCATAACAGCCTCAAAAACACTCGAAGCTTCTGAAAAGGAACTCGCTAAAGTCAAGGATGATTTAATAATGACTACTCGCGAGAGGGATAATGTCTCGGCGGGCCTTGATAGTGCCCAGAAACAGGCCAAGGACCAAACCAAGCGCGCAATTGAAGCCGAGGACCAGCTGCGAATAGCCAAAGACCTAATCGAGGATTTGAATAAGCAGCTGACCGTGGCCTTGCATGAAAAAGGAGTGGCAGACTATGCCCAGGATGAAGCCGTACGGGCAAAGCAGGAGGCCGAATTTGCCAGGAATGAGGCAGAGGCTGCCAAGAATACGGCCGAGGATGATGGTTATAACATGGGAGTAGCCGAAACCCAAGCCACCCTTAAGGCGCAGATTCCTGGAGTATGCAGGTTTTATTGCTCTCAGGTCTGGGAAGAAGCATTGAAGCGAGCTGGAGTGGACGCTTCATCAGATTTGTGGAAGGCAGAGAGCGTTTTCTACCCGGCGGCCATCCGTGACACCACTTTCACTAGCTCTGTGACCACGGATGCTCAACCCGAGGAAGAGGTCACCCCGTCGGGAAACTTACAAGCCAGTGGTTCTACTAGCAAGGCGCCCAAAGAGGGAATACTTCAAGATGTGGTGGTAATATCGCAGCATGCGGATCCTGAGATACCTACAGAAATTACTGAACCCAAGGTGGGCGTTCAGGTGTCGAGTACAGAAGAACTAGCCGCTCCTGCACAGTTGCCACAGGCCATTCCCCTTGTTGTGGTCACTCAGGGTACCAGTGTTGGCCTTGTTCAGTCTTCCTTAGAAGAAACCGTCATTCCAGGCATTGAAGCTGATCCTAATCCCACCTCCAAAAATGCAACCGACAAACAAGCAGAAAAGTAGAAGCCTTGGTTGGGCTTTTGTATTTGCTTCTATTTGAACGATTAATTTGCCTCTTTTCCTTTCGCAAACTTCCTAATTTATCGATAGTTTCCAAGTATTTGAACATGTATATATTTGTTATCCGCCCTTGTTAATGCGCATTATTTGCTTATAAACTCTGCGCTGACTCATTTTAATATGTACAAATAACTATGCATGCAAGACATTTAACACTATGTTCCCCAAACTCTCATTTACTTGTGCCCACAGAGGCCTTAGATTCATTTCTAACCTTTGTTTTTGCGAAGATATAAGCACCATTTTCGCCATCACGCAGAGTAGCTAAATCTCGTTTAGTGTTTAGTTTTCCACATCCAGGTAGTCGGTTTTCCCACAGGCTTGAGTCCGAGGACTATGCAATGCCTTGGTTCTGTCCAAAACCTAGTTTTCCACATCCAGGTAGTTGGTTTTCCCACAGGCTTGAGTCCGAGGACTATACAATGCCTTGATTCTGTCCAAAACCTAGTTTTCTCTTTGTATGGGGCCTTGGCTTGCCTTTAGCTCTAGGGGAGCTAGCTCTTCAGCCAAGCCCCTTGAGTTTATCTATACGGTTAACGTTACCAAGCGCCTAGTTTGTTCTGTACGAGGAGCTTTAGCTTTTAGGGGAGTTAGCTCTTCAGCTAAGCCCCTCGTCAAGAAACGTAGCCCCTAGTGAGATTTTATACTTGAACTCTATAACCAACGGTTAGAAATAACAGAGGAAGTGTTTCAACCTACCACCTGCGCCAACACGCAAGCCTTTCCCACAGACGGCGCCAATTGTAGGGTCACGATTCGTGGCGGACCGTAACAGTGTCGGGTTCGCACGTAAAACGGCCCTAACAATATCATTTGTAGAGCGTGGGTTTGAAAGGCTAGGCCTTGATCGATAGGCGGTGGGTTTTTCAGGGGGTTCATACAAGGTTAAATGATCGTCACCCCTAGAGTACTTCTCATGGAGGTGGGCTGGGAGGCTCTCGTTTCTTGGCCATTTTTTCCCGCCCCCTTTTTTGGCGCACCTTCCTTTTTATTATATAGTCCGGCCTGGTTGATCCTGACCCTCCACTTGTAGGTCAGGCGGGAGCTTATCTCTGTGTCCGTCCCGTCAGCCATCCCATCTAACTTTCTATTAGTTGCATGGATCAAGGTTCACACTGTCCAAACGTCTTTTCTTTTCAACCATCTCTGGGTATTGGCAGGTGCATTTACTGAAGAAAGGACGCGTTTTCTTTAGTCCAACTTTCACACCCTGCTTCCCTATGGGCCCCATTTCGTTCACATCCCCTGGAGGGGGGCTGTTTGGGGGTTGCCTACACCGCAGTGTGGGTCCTTCTATTACAGCTCCGGAATACCGAGGACAGGGTAAGTCCTCAGCCATTCCCTTCGCCACGTCGGCCATTGACCATTCGTCCTCGGCAGGATACCCCTTTCGGCACGGGTTCTGGGCCCAGGTAGAGTTTGGGCTGGGTTGCAGACCTCTCGGGCCCACATAACATAAAGACCCAAAAAGCTGACTAATGGTTAGCATGTCAGACAAATTTTTTTGTGCGGGGCCTGGTTTCGAGTCCCTATGCGTGCATTTTATCCAAATTTTTCCAAAAACACACTCTCCCTTGAACTGGTTGCATAAAAACTGACTGAACCCCAAATTCAGGTTGAACCAGCCGGTCCAGTCTGGTTATGAAAATTAGTATACAGCAAATTTTCAGATTAACTTTTCTTCATCCCACTGGAGAAATAATAACAGAAGTGAAGATTTTTTTTTTTTTTTTTTTTTTGACTGAAATGCGATAGAACACAAGTGAAGGATTTGATCGTGCAGGTTATAGACATTAGCCTTGACAATTAGCTTTTAGTTACAACGAACTTTTTTCAGGTTTGGGATTTAGATAGGCAAAACTGTGAAAGTGCAAATGTCAGCAACAAACATGATTCAGACTTTTAAATGACATCTAGACCTGAATACCCAACTCTGAGACAAGCTTGCAATTATTTAGATTGGTTTGTGTCCACAGGCAGTTTTTAAGTTGTAAGATACTTGAAATATATATTCCTGAATTGGTTGCCAAACCACTGGCTGGACCTCACCAGCCAGTCCGGTTATGAAAACAATGGTGCTTCTTTCCCTGACTCCTACGGAGACTCTATATACCCCTTCTACCATGGGCCCATCACACGTAGGGTCCATCAAATGGTGTGAATTCAAACATCAGCACAAAACAGTGGGGTCACAAGATGCTACTTGAATAATTTTGTTACAGTTTTTGGTGTTTGTATTTCCTCTATCTTATACAATCCAGCTCTTTTAAGTGTTGACTGCTACTTAGACATTGCATATCACTTGTCTAAGATCTTTTGATAAATAAAGCAATTAAGAAAACTAGAAACTATACATAGGTTGGTGTAGTAAAGTACCCCAAAGATTACAAATTACAGATAAAGAATCTAAATAATCCAAAAAAAAAAAAAGAATACATACTGCACCCAATATACGTACACCGAAACAGAGCTCAAAAAGAAAATGCTTTAGTCTGCTAGGCAGCACTTCATCTCCTTCAAATTCTGTTATTCCTCTCCCTCCAAATCATCCACATCAGACAAAATGGAACTAAATTCCAAACTCTCCATTTTCCTTCTTTTTTTTTTTTTCCTGTATACAGCCCATGTACCTAGGTAGCACTTCTTTTCTTTTTTTAATGAAATTAAATAATTAAAAGGGGGAAAATTTCTAAACTCTACAACAACTAATATTTTCGGCCAGTGTCTTCGGCATAAGCCCATTAATACCAAACAGCAAGAATCCTAACAACAAAATAATTTCTTGATATGGAGGAAGGTAGAGAAGCCACAAGGACATAAAAACGGCAGTACATAATATTTTCCCTCATCCATTTTTTAGGTGTATAAGTATTAGCATTTCGATGATTTTCGCCAAAATTTTTGCTATCACTGGAAAAGGGTAAACACCTGCTCCCCACTCCCTTCCCAAAAAAGAAGAAATAAAAAAGAGAAGGTGAAGTGCAATTTAGTCTACTTTCATCAACACAAATTACCAGTTCCATTGTTATCATTGGGTATTTAAGCATGAAACACAAGGAATCAAGGAAATTTTTATGTAGAACACACACAAGGGCATTGCCCACAAATATAATTTTCTTGCTGAAGCACATTATCAACCAACGGAAAACATATTTTAGTGAAAAAGAACTTCAGCAAAGATCTAATTGCCAGTGATTGCACTTCACTTGCATTTATTGTAGGCCACTAGCTTTTCTAACATATGTAGCATGGTTTAACACCTTTGGTATTGTCTTTAATTTTAAATTCGGTTTCAAAGCTTCAACTGGAGTATAGTATCTGTTTTTTTTTTTTTTTTTATTCTTTAGGAAATTAGGGCAGATATATTACAGAATCCAGACTGCAAAAGTCAAATTATATATATGGTGAGAAGTGTGAGGTCATTTGTTTTTTCAATGATGAAACTTTATCAAAATTTAACTTAGGAAATCTTAGTTTTATTAAAATTTTCAATTATACATCTAAACTGACTGGATATTCCAGATCCATCATTCAAAAATTTTTAAGACCCATTAAAGCATGAAATCCTTCCAGAAACTTTACAGTTGGCTACCTACCTAGAACCAATTTCAATTTCAATTTCAAATTTGATATCTGAACTCTGCCAAATCTTTCTTCAGCTAAATATTTGTTTGTTGCAACTAGCAACCGAAATTTGGAATTGACAGTGATATACTACAGCTGCAAGGGATAATGTAGGTATAACTGTAGATTGAGTGATTGATCGAAACAAATAAAGCAATACCCTTTTTCTTTTCCATTTTTTCCTTTTAAAAGAACGAAGGCTTCAAAGCCATGAACAACGGAGGTATGTAGGGAAACCTCTCTCTCTCTCTCTCTCTCTCTCTCTCTCACAAATAACTTTTCTTCATTTCCTAAATAATAACACAAGTGAAGGATTTGATTGTGCAGGTTTTTGGTATTTTTTTTTAAAAAAAATGCATTAGCTCTTAGTTACAATGAACTTTTTTCAGGTTTGGGATTCAGATAGGTGAAAGTGCAAATGTTAGCAACAAACATGATTCAGGAAATTTTAAATTTTGACATTTTATTATATAATAACGCCTCAACATTATCTTATGTAGAAATATTATTCTTCTAAATGACAACTAGACCTGAATACCCAACTCTGAGACAGGCTTGCAATTATTTAGACTGGTTTCTGTCTCCACAGGTAGTTTTTAAGTTTTAGCAAGTACTTCAAAGGCGCCTCTTGTTTCAATTGACTGGTAAAAGTGATTGAGATGCTCCTAGAACCAGAAAATTGTAAAGTTACCAAAGTTACCTTAGTGGGGAAGAAGCGGCGCTTTCTCATCACATCCAACACGGTGGCTTGCCTGGGATCACATTAGGTAAAAAACAGAAAGGAATAATATAATTTGAGTACAAATAATCAATTAAATTGCAACAACAACTGTTCTTACAAATATAACAAAAAACTGTAGCTGAAGATTCTTACATCCTCATTTGCTCCAGCTGCCATATTTACAAATGATGTATCCTTTGACCTGGAATATCATGTGTGTAAGTAAAGAGAACATTTTGGCATCTATCAGCTTCATGTTTCTTATTTCACACAGATGAAATCAACTAAAACTGATAGTCATCTAAGATAAATAAATTAAAATAAACCTTGATTTCACAAGAAAATAACAAAAGAAACTTCATTAGCATGCCCGACTGCACATTCACAAAAATATATAAAAGGATGCCAATGGATGTGAACCACCAAAGACATGAACTAGTTTACATATATAACTTATAAACAGAATCAAAGTGGACAAGCACACACCTTTGGTTGTTCTGATTGTCGATCATTTCAAAATTAACATTCTGTGGTTCGTCCTTAATCTTTGAGAGTGGTGAAAAGAACTGTACAGAGACGTAATGCATAAGACAAGTTCATAAGATAGAATGGAGACTCTCCCTCTCTCTCTCTCTCTCTCTCTCTCTCTCTCTCTCTCTCTCATATTTACCTGATGCATAGAAATGAACACAATAGAGATTCCTAAAATAAAGTTGATAGTCAGTGCATGACCAAACAGTGCAGCAGATGCTATTCCTGTAAAAATTGTTGCAACAGTTGAGGAATATTTTTTCAAAATTGTATCTGCAAGCATCAAGAAAACTGATTTAGAAAAGCACAAGGAAAATTGTAGTGCAAACCCACCAGTTTGTGAAAGATAATGCTAAAATACCAGTATTAAACTATGATATGGATGCTGTCATTTTTTTATAAAATAATATAAAATTATAATAGATTTGAAATGTTCTTTTTTTCCCTTTCACAATTAACATGAGCAGCTGAACAGTTCATTCAGACCAAGGTAGAGACTTCAACTTAACTCAGTGGCTCAATGAGCGAACCCATTACAGAATTCACAACATAATAGCTTTGCAGTATGGCCTTTTCTAGTTGTCTGGGGGGAGGGAAATTTGCTTAAACAATTGTAGTGCCCAGCTGGTCATGATACCACAACTAACCTCTCTCCTCAGACCTAGTTGGTAGCGAGAACAGGTTCCAAGGTAGTAAATAACTTTGATTGTCTCAGCAAAAAAAAAAAAAAAAAAAAGAAGAAAGACAAAAGAAGTCTGATTGCACTTTAACAAGTGAAATGCAGATATCATACCCAGCCATTTTTCAACATTTAACCCTAACTAATAAAACTGACTGATGCCCATGTTCTCTTCTCTGTTTTGTTATTTTTTCCCCTCAACTTTAAACCATGAACCTATAAAAAAAAAATGAACATAAGACCCAATTCCATGTATATCCAACTAGGATGTTTCCTTAGGGTCACAAGAACTTATGTTTAATAAAACTCAGTTAAGCATTTTGTTCTTATTTTTATGCCTTTTTTTCCTTTTTTATTCAAGCAAGGCCTCAAACCTTATTCAAACAAGGGTAGCATCCTGGCTGGTCATGATACCACATCATTGTCAAGTGGATTTTTCTGACAAAATATTCACCCCTGTTCAACTAACCAAAAATTTGAGAGCACAGTGATTTCAATCCTTCCATCAGTAACCAAAATATCTTCTACTTCGAAACAAAAATTCAATCATTTAAATATGGCTAAGACCCGCATGGTAAAAATAATGGCACCAAACTGATTTTTAAACTGTTCAACTTTCAGAAGTAGTGTATTTGACTAGAAGCCAGGCTATTAGAAAGGCAGTGCACATAGGCTTGAAAATTACTGTCAAAATCCAATTTCAAAAGTTAAAATCTCCACCACTGAATTTAAGAACATGGAAAGGCAGTTTATGGTCAGCTACTTCGCCACTAAAACTGAGGTTACATGTGGAACATGACAGCACAAATTGGATAGAAGAAATTCATATTGAATTAACTCTTTTTTTTTTTTTTTTTTGATAAATAAGAAAGATGTATAATCAAAAGGCAACTTTATGCATAAAAAGCATAAAGCAAACCAATATTTACAAAGAAAAGAAAGAAACCAAAAAAAAAAAAAAATGAAGAAGAAGTAGAAGAAAATTAATTACAAAAGAGCGAAGGGATAGAATCACTAGATGTGAGTCTCCAAGCCCGAGACTAGTAAAATAAAGATCCGCTAAAAGCAGCAAGCAACTGATTTCTGAAGCTATCCAAGTCCTCAAAAGTCCGCCTATTGTGCTCTTTCCACAAACACCACAATAAGCACAACAGAACTAAATTCCAAATGTTAGACAAATGCTTCCCCAACCAATTCCACCAACCAAAAAGCATATTTGGAACCGTTCTTGGTAAGACCCACGAAATCCCAAAAGATATAAAAACCAAAACTCCATAATAAATGAGTCTTCTCACAATTAAGCAGGAGGTGATCCACAATCTCCCCACAACGACAACACATAATACACCAATCAACAAAATCAAAACCCCTAAGTCTCAAATTATCACCTCTACAAATCTTATTCCAAGCTACAATCCAAACGAAGGAAACATATCGAGGGGCCTTAACTTTCCAAATACCTTTCCAAGGAAAGACGACAGATAAAGAACCTTGCAACTTATTGTAAAACAAACGGATGTAAAAATCTCCATTAGGCTTCAACTTCCATCCCATCCAGTCCCCATTATCCGTAGAAGGTATTGGAGTTCAAAAGACGAAGAAAGCCATCCCCTGTACCCATCTCCCAATCATTAAGATCCTGAATTAATCGAACCCCAACTTCTCCTTTCCCTGCCCCCAGCCTTGTCAAAGAAGACTCAACGGAGGCCTCCCTATCAATGGCAATACCATACAGCCTTGGGAAAGCCAATTGGAGAGGCTAATCCCCACACCACCCATCTTGCCAAAATCACACTCTGATCCCCATCCCAACAACAAACTGAGTATTTTTGCTAAAATCCTCCCAACCCATACGGATACCTCTCCATAAACCACACCCATGAACACCCCTACCCAACTTAGAAGTCCACCCCCCCCCCCACTCTTCCCCAAACTTCAGAGCTACCACCCTCCTCCAAAGCCATTTCCCTAATGAAGCTTTGTTAAAAGTAGTTAATTTCCTTATACCTAAACCACCTTTGGCCAAAGGCACACACACTTTTTCCCATCCTACCAAATGAGTCTTATTATCACCCCACAAAAATTCCCTTTGCAACTTTTCAATTCTATTAGCCACATGAGTAGGAATAGCAAAAAGCGATAGAAAATAAGTAGAAAGACTAGATAACGTACCCTTGAGCAACGTTAATCTACCACCTTTTGACAAATACAACTTCTTCCACCCAGCCAACTTTCGCTTAATTTTTTCCAGGATAGGATTCCAAATTGAAGGAGATTATGAGAAGCCCCCAACAGCATGCCAGGATAAGACATGGGCAAAGTTTCAATCTTGCAGCCCAAAATCTTAGCCAAAGCATGCACATTATTTATCTCCCCTAATGAAACCATTTCACTCTCCTGCACATTAACCTTCAAGTTTGCTACTACCTGAAAACAAAGTAGTAGCATCCGAACATGAAGGATTTGCTCCACATCTGCATCACAAAAAAGAATAATATCATCTGCAAACAGGAGATGTGAAACACATTCTCCACCGCCCTACCTACCATCAGCCTTGAAACTATGAAGTAAGCCAGCACCCTCCATTCTCTTCAACATCCTACTAAAAACCTCCATCATGATCAAAAACAACGTAGGAGAGCAGGTCCCCTTGTCTCAATCCCCTAGAACTACCAAAAAAATCAATTGGAGACCCATTGATCAAGTACAGAAAATTGAACCGTGGATATACAAGTTCGAATCCACTTACACCACTTCTCCCCAAAGCCCATTCTCTTCAAAAAATTCCAGGAGAGCCTCCCAATTCACATGATCATAAGCTTTCTCAAATTCGAGTTTACAGATGACCCCTAGAAACCCACTCTTCAGTCAACTATCAACACATTCATTTTCAATAAGAACCGAGTCAAAGATTTGTATTCTGCCCACAAAGCTATTCTAAGATTTAGATATCAACTAATCTAACACCACTCTCAAACGATTTGCCAAAATCTTAGCCAAGATTTTATACTCCCCACAAACTGATAGGCTAGAAATCTCTGACATTGGAGGCATCATTCTTTTTTGGAATTAAGGCAATGAAAGTAGTATTGAGAAATTTTTCAAATTTACAATGTTGATAAAACTCTTCAAAGACAGCTAAAACGTCTTTCTCCACTACTCTCCAGCAATGGTGATAAAAAGCCATAGAGAAACCATCCGGACCTAAAGATTTATCTCCTTCCATTTCTCTAACAACCTGAAAAATCTCCTCTTTCTCCTTAAATTCTTACAATTTTACATTATCAGAATCTTTTGAATTCAAACCAAACGGTAATGGAAATCTTTTCTTAATTCCTTTAGTGATTTTTGCCCCTAAATTAGGTTTCTCTTTAAAGCGCCCATCTCCAACTCTCACGGCTTCCAGACCAAATTTAACACCAATATTGCTGCCCACCACCACCGTTGCAGGTTTTGACACCTCTAATACCCCCATCCTACTCTTGTCTTTTTATCACTGACAATAGGCTGATGTTTATTAACCATACTCTTTGACATATCATCTCTGCAAAAGATCAGGAACGTTGAAGCGTTAATTTTGTATTATGTTGGTGCGTAGTAATTTTTGCAATACCTGAGACCCCCAACGCATGTTACTTTGGATCAAACATCCGTCACAGTTCAAGCCCAAAACCCTTCCAACCACACTGCCTTGCCTTCAGGAACGATGATAGACCTCCTTAGCCTGCCAACTTTCAAGTCTGCCAGAAATAAATAGTGACCAAACAAATTAGAACACCTTTGCAAAGTGTATGCAGTATCGCCATCTCGAAATGTAAAGAATTGCTTAGGATTGACCAACCCCACAGACGGTATGCTCAATATTTTTCATTAACCATTGTGCTGCCTTCTTACCCATAAACACTGAATTCATGAAGCACTTACCCCTTTCATAAATCCGTACAGCGAAAAAACTACCCCCTTCCTCTACCACCATATCTATCGTTGAAGATACAAACAATTTTCAGGCTAATTAGAGGTAGTCGGGCCTTAAAAATAAAGTGCCAAATCGCTTTACATAAAAAGATATCAAATGAGGATCAAATACCCAAAGTAGAACTTTGACCAAGATTGTTTAGAGGAAAGAGAAACTAGCCATCCCAGAGATGGTCAAATAGACACATCAAGCTTCAATCTTGAATTAACTCAAAAACTAAACATACTAGTTCTAATAGGAATGTTTAGTTTCAGCAGAGATTGTGTTAGTCAAAGTTCAACTCATTTAAGTTTGTAGTTTCTCTATTGGATGCTTCTTGCATACTTGGGTTGCAGTGCTTCTAGCGCATTTATTTACTTTCAAATAAATATATTAAATAAACCCAAAAATTAGCAGTTGAGGATATGTTATAATTTAACTGGTGTGTGTGTGTGAGAGAGAGAGAGAATGGAAGCACACTGCCAACAATGGTATGGCAATTAGATAAAATATGAGCTGCTAAACAAATAGATTGTAGTCAAGTAGTCACCTGCATATTTGAAAAAGAATGATGATAAAATCCCTTGAGCTGCATTGTTGCAAATTAAAAGCATGGTAGCCTTGGAATGTCCTTGTAGTATATCCAAGCTGCTGGGACCTTTAAACATTAAGTTTCAGAGGTTAAAGCAATAATTCCAACTTAAACTATACAGTTTTGTATTGCTTTATTATCTTTAACCATATTTTCCTATCACTTGATAATAACATCCACGTTTTTGTCCTACAATCTGGATGATGCATGACTCAACCCAAGTATGACAATTGGACTATAGAAGCAAAAGAAAGGGGGTGTGGGGGCAAAAAGATGGTAGAAATAAACATAGAAAAGGAATTTCTTCCAGATACAAACTGTCAGGTTAATAAACATTAAACTACTGTTAAATCTCTCTCTCTCTCTCTCTCTCTCTTCTATGTGTGGTGTCGGTGCATGTGTAAATACTATTAAATTATTCACTTAAGAACAAATAAATCAAGATTAGAAAAAGCCTCATTAACATAACAATAAAAGTTATTAATTGACAGCATATTTTCCATTAAATATTACAAATTTATCACAGGCATCATGTACATTACCCTTTCAGATCTTCAATAATTTCAATCATAATAAATTTAAACTATGTTTGATGCCTTACCTTTGAAAATGGCAATTCCAAGAATAGCTAGGAAGTTGAACATGGCACCATAACCATATAGAAACAAGTTCTGCAAAATGCAAAAAGTGCCTTCATGATGAGAGTATTTAACTTGATTGTAGTAGAGATAATCATTTAAAGCTTTTAGAAACCAAAATAAAAGTAAACAAGCAGAGAAAGTTACAGAATCATCCTAAGATGGAATAAAACAAGCAGCACTGTAAGTGGTCCAATATCCAATTTAGTTTTGCCCGAGATTCAATATGGGGTTATGTGGAGGCAAACACAAAGTAATGGAGAATTGAAATTGAAAGGTAAATATTTCAAAAACAGACTTTATCCGATCTCAACCTTTAGACATAATTTCTCTACAGCTCTTTTTTTGATTAGGTAAGAATAATTTTACTACTTCATGAGCAAATAAAACTCCTACTTGAAGCAAAATAAATAAATAAATAAAAGAGTAAGAAATATCAGGCAGCAATAGAACCTATACCTGAAGGTAAATGCTAGTCTCAAATTGACTCTTCAAAGCATACTCATTGAAGACTGATGCCATCGATGGAACAGTGACCTGTATTAATGTTCTATATCAGTTTTCTTTTGGTCAAGTTCTCTAATTAGGGAAATTACACATCTGTGTTTAGTTGCAACATAAACATATCTAATAACATTTTTTTTTCTCATCAAACTATAAACAGTTTCCAAAACATGCAACATTGTTGGATAAACATAACAGGATGACAATTAAAGAAAATATCAAACAGTAATGTTTATGAAAAAATCATAATGCCCATTACAGCCTTGTGGATATTATTTTATGATTGTATAACATTTTTTACTGGTAACTTTAAACATGCACCAATTGGGTCTTGAACCCATGATCTACCTTCCACCCCCATTCCCTTGTTTTTTTTTTTTGGGGGGGGGGGGGGGTGCCATTTTACTTAGAACTCATTGTCTTTATATAATTTTTATCCATGAAGAGTTGCTTTTAATTGCAACTTAGTAAGAATCAGACTGATCATGGCATGTGAATCCCAACATCAACATGAGTCCAATGTCATAAGACCATGTAGTTCTACAGAAATGCCTTAGACAAACTCAAACTTGGTATTATGCCCATCACCAGCAGGCATCAAATAGCAGAGTGTCTACTGCAGGAATGTATTACTATATGTTGTGATAAAGAAATTGGCCTACATTATATAAATCCAAATGCAATGCACTTGTCAAATCTAGCTACAAGCTCAAGACATTTTTTTTTTTTTGATAGATAATAAGAGTTTTATTGATGAAAAAGAACAATGTGTTTACGATTGTAAACACACTGCCCTTGAAACAAATACAGTCAAATCATAAGGAAAGACTAATAGAGTTACGGAAATCAGACAAGGCACTACAATGCGTAAGCCCCCGAATACGAGACCACTCAAACAAAGTCCTAACAAGCAAGGTCTTCAACTTATCTATAGAACTCTCAACGTCCTCAAAAGTTCGGGTATTGCGTTCCTTCCATACTAACCACATAAGGCAAGCTGGTACCAAATTCCAAACCTTTGAAGGGTAAGTTCCCAACCAATTCCTCCAAGCAAAAAGAAGAGAAACAATAGTGTCCGGCATCACCCACTGAACCCCAAACATACTAAGGACCTCACTCCACAAAGCAAATGCAAACTTACAATGGATCAAAAGGTGATCCACAGTCTCCTCATCACACCTACATAAACAACACCAGTTGACAAGGGGCAAGGTCTTCTTAACCAGATTATCAATAGTAAGAATCCTACCCCTAGCAGCAGTCCATAAAAAGAAAGAGACCCTTTTAGGTACCTTTACACACCAAATGCTCTGCCAAGGGAAAGAAACAGAAGGGGCTTTCAATAAAGCAATATAAAAGGATCGCACATCAAAAACACCATTACGATTCAATTGCAAGATCAAAATGTCCTCCCCCTCCCCACTAGGAATCCTGGCAGAAACATGCCCATAGAAAGAATAAAACCTCCTCAACTCCCCTTCATTAAAATTACGACAGAAACGGAAGTTCCAACTCCTACCTCCCCCGTCTGGTGCAAAGATTAACATGTCAGAAATCAGAGCTTCCTTAACCACAGCACATGCAAACAATTCCGGGTATAATTCCTTCAAAGGAGTAGGACCGCTCCAAGGGTCGTGCCAAAACCGAATACGATTGCCCTCTCCTGCTTCATACACCACATGACTAAAAAAATTGCCTGCACCTTTCCTGATATTCTTCCATAACCCACAACCATGAGTCCCTCTCACAAGTCTAGTGCACCAACCTCCACTATCCTCTCCATATTTGGTGGCTATTACCTGACGCCATAAATGAGTAACTTCCTTCCCAAATCGCCAAAGCCATTTCCCAAGTAGAGCTTGATTGAAAAGCCCAATCTTCCGAATCCCCAAACCCCCTATCTCCACCGGCCAAACAACCTTATCCCAAGCAACAAGCGGATATCTGAAAACATCATCAGAACTCCCCCACAGGAAATTCCTCTGAATCCTCTCCAATCTATTTGCTATGTGTTGCGGAACTGTAAACAGCGATAGATAATAAGTTGGGAGACTCGACAAAGTACTCTTCAATAAAGTAAGCCTACCTCCTTTTTACAAATACAACCTCTTCCAACCAGCAAGCTTTTTCTCCACCCTCTCTAAAATAGGATTCCAGATCGAAGCATCCTTAAAATGAGCCCCAAGAGGCATTCCCAAATAAGACATAGGCAGACGCCCAACCTTACAACATAGAATGCGAGCCAAAGCACCCAAATTCCCAACCCCACCAACTGGCACAACTTCACTCTTGCTAACATTTACTTTTAAGCCTGTAATAGCTTCAAAAAAGATCAACAACATCCTTATATATAATAATTGTTCCCTTGACGCGTCACAGAAAATAATAGTATCATCAGCAAACAATAGATGAGAGATATGCAAACCTCCTCTTGCATTGGGGCTTGCCTGAAACCCCCTAAGAAAGTCACCCTCTTTTGTCCTCCTCAATAACCTACTCAACACTTCCATCACCAACAAGAACAAAAGAGGAGATAAAGGATCTCCTTGACGAAGACCACGAGAGCTACCAAAAAAGCCAGCCGGGGACCCATTAATAAGCACTGAGAAACGAACTGACGTGATACAAGCCTTCATCCACCTCCCCCATTTCTCCCCAAAACCCATTCTCTCCATTATGTAAAACAAAGCATTCCAATTTACATGATCATAAGCCTTCTCTATATCCAACTTAATGATCACACCCGGAACACCACTCTTCAATCTACTATCCAAACATTCATTTGCTGTAAGAACAGAATCCAGAATCTGTCTTCCCCCTACAAATGCATTCTGGGAGTTGGAAATAAGTTTGTCCAAAACTCTTCGAAGCCTAGACGCCAAAACTTTAGACAGAAGTTTGTACAAACTTCCCACAAGGCTAATGGGCCGAAAATCTTTAATATTGACAGCTTTAAACTTCTTAGGTATCAAACAAAGAAAAGTAGCATTCAAAGATTTTTCAAAGATGCATTGGCTATGAAAGTCTGCAAAAAAAGCCATAACATCCTCTTCTATCACACCCCAACACTTTTGGAAGAAAGCTATGGTAAAGCCATCAGGACCAGGAGCCTTATCACCCTCGACCTCCTGAAGAGCAGCAATGATCTCCGCCCTATCAAACTCCCTTTCAAGAGAAAGCCTATCAAACTCATCCAAGCTAGCAAAATCTAACCCATCAACAGTGGGTCTCCAATCCTCAGGTTCCTGATAAAGACTCTTATAAAACCCCACCACCTGATCCTGAATATCTGATTCATCTTCATACATAATGCCATCAACCTCCACACCCCTCATGGTATTGGCTCGTCTATGTGAATTAGCAAGCCTGTGGAAAAACCTAGTGTTATTGTCCCCCTCCTTTAAGAACAAAGCCCTTGATTTTTGCCTCCAAGAAATCTCCTCCAAAGAAGCTAAAGATTCGATCTCCGCCTTAATCTCACTTTTTCTTGCTTTATCTGCCATAGTCAACACTTGCATTCCTTCTCTCAAATCCAGATTCAACAGCTCAGACAACAAACATTTTTTTCTAAAATGCACATCCCCAAAAATATTTTTATTCCAATGCTTCAAGTCTTTTTTAAGAGCCTTGAATTTACAGGCGAGAACGTAACTAGGGGATCCCACAAAATGATAACTGTTCCACCAGCCCCTAACTCGATCCACAAAACCCTCCATTTTTAGCCACATGTTCTCAAATTTAAAGGGACTTTTCCCCCTCACCAAGCCTCCTGCCTCCACCAGAATAGGACAATGATCGGAAACCACCCGAGGAAGAGGCCTTTGAATTACATCCAAGAAGTGTTCCTCCCAATCAGCTGAAACCAAAACTCTATCTATGCGAGACATAACAGGGTTCGCTGAATCTCTAAACCACGTATACTCACCCCCAACGAAAGGAAGATCAACCAAAAAATTCCTCTCAATAAAGTCCGAAAAATTGAACATGGTTGGATTAAACGAATTACACCCAAGACACTCTGCCGGGTATCTAATAATATTGAAATCACCCAAAACACACCACGCTGAACTCCACCTCACTCTCACACTATCAAGTTCTGCCCAAAAAGCATCCCTCAAACCGGCATCATTTGGGCCATAAACTCCAATGCAAATCCAAACAAAACCATCTGCCACCCCTTTCAACAAGACCGAAACAGAAAAGCTACCCACCACACAATCAATTTTTTCATACACCCTTGTGTCCCAGACCACAAGAATACCTCCCGCTGTGTGAATGGCATCTAAAGCCACCCAGTCCACAAAAGAGCTGCCCCAAAGACTTCTCACAGCAGCAGAATTAGTACAGTCCAGTTTGGTTTCCTGAAAACACACAACCTCACACTTCCATTCTTTTAGTAAGTTCTTCACAGTATCCCTCTTATGAGGATTGTTAAATCCTCTCACATTCCAAGATAGAAGTCTCAGATTCATGGACAACCAACAGAGCCCAACCCACTGAATTTCACAATCTCCCTGTTTCGTTTACCAACTTGACCATCATAATTAACTGTCGAAATTAAATTCCGTAATTCCCTCATACCTTTTGTAGAGGAAGAAGCAGTACGACGAAGACATTAGTGATCAGTAACCATCTTGACAAATTTCAGCAATGCCACCATTCAAAATAGTTATGACACATTGTTGAATTAAGATTGTTGCACACCAAGTAATCACTTTTTACATAGATAACACATGCTAGCCAAATTAAAGAGTGACAAGATTTTAATATACATACAAAAATCAATGTGTATAAGTATGCTCCTGTATCAACTGGAAGACCTAAAGCAGTGGTGCCCTCAGGCAGAGATTTCAGCTGATTGACACTAATTCCAATGAGCAACAGAGCAAGAGCCTCCCACTGTTAAAAAACAATTAACCAATATAAAAATACAAAGACTTATGAAAGATGATATAAACATTCAGAAAGTCAAACTGCAGTATGTGTAACAACTGAAAAATATTTATTGTTTGGACTAACCTGAATAATAGAAAACTGCCGCTTCATGATTATTTTCAACAAAATGGCAATTACCAAAACCTGCATGTGTTTGCAATCCACATGTAAATAAAACAAGAAGACAATTATTTATGAATCACTCATCTGTTGAAGATGGAATATGGGGAGAATAGTCAAATCTATGGGCAATGTTTCAAAATCAATCCACAGACTGGTCATCTTGAGTCAAGTCAACTAATGTGCTGAATACATAAGATGATAAATTTTTGAAATAGTCTATCTCAAAGAGGAAAATGGAAATAACTTTTTGATGAAGAACAATCAAGAGAAAATAAAAGAACAAGAAAATTAAAAGATAAACCCTAAGAATCAGCACCTAGGAGTCGCCTGGAATCAGCACCAAGCAAGAAACTTAAGCATCGGCACCTAAGGTGTTAGGAATCAGCACCCAACGTAATGGAAAATCTCCTATCTGAAATTTTCATTAATCAATCATCCATCCCTAAATACAACTATCTAGAACCCTTTTATAGAGCTTTTAGGAATAAAAGATAATCCTACATAAAACTGAAACTAACTTGAAAACTAATCCCAATTTAAAAGATAATCACTATTTGAACTCAAATCTAAAAGTTCAAAATAATCCAATCTCCTATGAGATAAATACAAAAATCTGAGAATATAAATTCTAAAATAATTTTGGCTATGCTCCCTCATCACTTTTCAGTGTGCATTTGGATGAGCTTATTTTCATCTGTTTATTTTGTAAACGTACAGTTGTACCTTGGAAAAGGTGATGGTTTACAGTGTTGTACATTCCATTTCAGGTTGAATATAAGCTGAACCGAACAGGGCCTCAATATAATCTCAAAGTTCAGTTGACAAATATCAAAATACAAATACATCCACATGAGAACAAACAATACCTTTAAATTGCTTAGCATCTTCACAGTTGCAGGATTAAAATAGAGCTGCACAAGAAATAGTAATTATCGTGATCATACATGAAATTCAAACTAATCAATGATATATTTTATTTTAGCCTCAATAATTAAATGTTAACTTTTTAGAGAAATAACTATTTCATCTCTTGTACGGAGGAAGAGGACAGCAACTGATCATATTAGAAATTTGCAAAAAGAATACAAAGGAAAAAAAAAATTAAAGATTGCAGTGGTTGAGCAATATGAAGACTTATACCTGCATAATGAACTTTAAATAATTATTAATAGCATAAAGGAGAGCGGGAACGGCGAGAAGCACATTATTTTGAGCTGCCTACAGGAGTAAGAAAAATAAATAAATGTCATTATTTTTTTTCCTTTCCTAGCAGATGGCCAGCGGCAGCAGACAATGAACACAGTTGGTAACATTGTCTTAGATCAGAAAGAATTTTTCCACTTGACCATACCCAAAGAATTTTCTGTTTGATAATTAAGTAATTTTATAGAAAAAGAAAAGGGATGGTCACATACAGAAGATGTGAAGCAATCCCTTTCCAAAGCATACAATCACAAAGAAAAAGAATCAATAAGATCAACAAACTGAGGGGATGCTACACAAGGCAGACAGCCAATCATACAAGGAACTCAATAAGAGCTCTTTGATTACAGAATTAGGTCACTAGGTAGTCATCCAATCATACAAGGACCTTAATGAGGGGATGTTACCCAAGGCAGTCATTCAATAATGACTTTCTTCTGTAAGGCATAAACATTACTGGCGTGTCATCAAACCATGGTGTTAATTAAACTCCAGAATATACAACGCTCCAAAATTGTCTTAAAATATACAAAAACAAACTCAAAATGATATTATATTTATTACCTGTACAAATGTAGGCACAGAGAGGAGAGATTTCTCACCAACTTTCTTACGTCGACCCTGGAAATAATAAAGTTGAAATATAAGATATTAGCTGCAAGTTTATGATAGTAAATAGAAGGAAGAAAAGAGAAAGCTTGCTCTCCCACCACATTTCACAACAATATTAAAAAGACTTCGATTGAAGGATTTAGTTCCCACCACTTCTATATAATTCTTCTTTCCAGATCCACCACTTCTCTATAAATGTGCTTTATTATTAACTATCACAGTTAATTTTGATTGTTACTTAATTTTGGGGTTCACACTCAACAGTTTATTCACTGGGTTTGAGCCAAGGCTTTAAGATGTAAGCAAGGATGAGCATAACAAACAGGCTTGAGACAGCCTAATGTGCCAAATCAAGGGATCAGCTTAACACCTCCCCCCAGCCTCCACAGGGGGGAAGAAAAAAGCAAAAAGTAAAAAAGAAGAAAACATCTCTTGCACACACCTAGAGATATATGTTATAGAAGCAGTTGACACCCACAATTTTCCCTATATTAAAGCCATTTTCAATAGTGACAGTGTGCCACCACGTCTACAAATTCTTGCAAATGCCTGTGTCACTGAAGCATAGATTAAACAAGGCGATGACCACTGCCAGGAAAGAATGCCTCTTTTAAAACTCAATATCAGGCCAAGGATCTCTAACTCAATTAGCACCTCCTCCTTTATAAGTTCTAGGGGAAAGGTGAGGTCATGGGTTCAAGGCCCATTGGGTGCGTGTAACTTACCCAAAAAAAAACTCAATTTCAATAAAGGCTTGCTTTTAAGGACAAAGGCTTTGATCTTTTTAGAGGCTCAGGCAAAATTTTAAAATTAGATTTGCATTGGTTATAACTGAACTAAGCAACCATATATGAAAGGAGATACATAAATATCTATTGCTTGAGACTCTGACTACAGGTAAATACTAACTAAAATCTGAAACTCCTGTGGAAGGCACCCTTTAAAACAAGCATGAGAAGGGATGGAACAGGATGATGTAAGTTTAACACTTCAAAATTCATAGCAAATATATATTAGTTGGCAACATTTGTCCCTTCCCATTTTCAGTTGTTAATTCAATGTCCAAAGAAGCTTGAACAGAAAGACTTTAAGAAGGATTTAACTTATTTGACCATCATAACTTTTTTTATAAGTATTATTTTGACCATGGCTATGGCCAAATAAGAGTTAAACAGAACTTGCAATGTGCTATATTGGTTTGTTTAGGTAATCTTGAATGAAAGAGAAGAAAATAATTGAGATAAACAGAAGGAACCTAAACACATTTGAGGTGAGTAAATCTCTCTACTTTTCTGTCACTAAAGACTTTCCACTACCTAGAATTTTGAGGGACTTAAGTGGAGTCACTTTTTGATTGATTAGGACATCAGTTTGGGCAATTTGGCAACTCTGTCATCTAGGAATCCAATCTAGAAGAATTTTGCCCACAAGAATCCAGGTCAGATGTGGTGATATTGGAGACTGAGGTAGCTATGCAGTTTTTGTTTTACTAAAACATCTGAAGCAGTCTTTCTTACATTGTTGTGTGTAAGAATTATGTGCTCACCTATTGAAATGGGCAGGTTGGAGATAAGAAATGTAGTGTCTTTTAATCAAGCCTTAATAGGGAAATGGCTTTGGAGGTATGGACATGAAGCTACTCATCTTTGGTGGAGAGTTATCTCCACTAAATATGGAGAGAGTAAAGAGAGGTGGAGTACTAAAGTATGCAGGAGGGCTTATGGATGTTGACTATGGCGTAGTATTCTTGAAGGATGGAAGAGCTTTTCTAAGCATTTGTCTATCGTAGTGGGTGATGGTACTCATATCCTCTTCTGGCATGATAGGTGGGTTGGGGATGACCCCCTTAAAATCCTCTATCATGAGCTATACAAGTGTTCAAATGACAAGAAAGCCTAAATTTCTGATGTTTTGTGCCATCTGGGGGAGGGAAATGATAAAGTTTGGAACTTGAGACTCTATAGGGATTTTCAAGACAGGGAGCTAGATGCAGTTTTTTCTCTTCTTGATTTTATCCAAGTTTATATTCCCCAGGGTGTAGGGAGTGATAATCTATGTTGATGCCTCAAAGGAAATGGTAAGTTCGATACTCGGTCCTTCAACCATGAGATCCGGGATGCTCCTAGCTCTTTTTTCCCTTGGAAGGGTGTTTGGAAAGCAAAGATTCCTAAAAGAGTGGCTTTCTTTTTGTGGACATCAGCTCATGGTCATATTCTTACTTTGCATAATATCATGCTTAGGGGTCGCTCTTTGGCAAATCAGTGTTGTATGTGCCTTTGTAATGGAAAATTTGTGGACCATCTTCTTCATTGTCCTACTGTACACTCTTTATGGGTGTTTATGATTCAAGTTTTTGGTAGTCAATCGGTCATGCCGGACTCCGTGGCAGGGCTGTTATTTTGTTCGAGTCACAATCTCTAGCTTGGGAATAGTAATTCAGATATTTGGAATTTGATTCCAGGCTGTTTGATGTGGATAGTATGGATAGAATGAAATCGCCATTACTTTTGAGGACACAGAGAAGACGTTGGTTGATTTAAAATATTTGTTCCAGCATAGTCTTTTTGATTGGTCTCGGTGCTGGGGTTTTCTTGTTCCTCTTATAGAGTTCATCTCATCTCTTAGAATAGCCTCTTGATTTCTTTTCTATTTTTTTTTTCTGTTTTTGCTTTTTTGTGCTCATCATCATGAACACCTTGTAGTTTCCTTTCCTTTCTTTCATCAATAATATTACTCTTATTACTGATCAAAAAAAAAAAAAAAATTATGTGGTTAAATGATTAAATCTACTATCTCCTATCAACTTAAACTTTTGGAAGACTTGGTAATTTAACATGGTATCAGAGCAAGACGTCATGAATTCGATCATTGTCTTCTCAACTCCACCTCTCATTTAAAATCCCACGTATTGTGCCTCACCTATTAAAAGCAAGTTTGAGCCAACAAGTGAAGGAGAGTATTAGAATTATGTGGTTAAATGATTAAACTATCATCTCCAAACAATTTAAGCTTTTGGGAGAATTGGAAATTTAACATTGTGGATTGACAAGCCCCAACTTAATGCTTTTGTAAGCCTCACAAATAGCAAATTGACAATGCTTAATAATATAGAAGGTGATTGAGGTCATGAAGATAATTATCACCTCATGAAAATTAATTTATCTTTATTTGCATAACCTGTATGTCTTAGTTTTTTTTTTTTAAGTACATAGTTCTTTTAAAAACGGCAAAGGGAACAATCCTGGTACACCAGAAGTATACAAGAAAACACCAACAGTTAATGAATGAAAACCACAAAGATTAATCATCTAGAGTAAATTAGAGAGAAAACTGTCCTGATTCTTGAAGCTGTGTTCACTCATGTATGTCTTATGAGCTCTAGCTCAATTAGCACCTCCAACCCTTGCAAGTGCTAGGTCGAGGGTGAGGTTTTTAATACCTACCAGATGCATGGTGTAACTTACCAACCAAAATGAAAATTTATCTCAAAGGTTGGACATAGGGTTATTGAAATTGCATCCACATTGGGATAACTTAACAGGGAACACTTTCCCTAGCCTTAGTTTATGTCCTAGGCTATATGGCTATACCTTGGAAACAATTTTATTTCCTTCCACCTGTAACATTTTATTTCATATGTCCAGGCAAAAAATAATAATAATAATTACAAATTTAACTTTTTCCACAAGATATATTATGAAAATCAGCACTTATTCCATTCAGAAACCCAGTGAAAAAAGAAAATAAAAATGGAATTTCTCGCTTAATGTTGCTAATGATAAAGTGTAAATATACCTGGATCAAAAGCATAACAATAGCAAAAATAACTTTTGCTGCCTCTGTCAAAAAGTTAACACTAATAGGACTAAACATGAATTTCCCATCCACCTTGGACATATAGACCAATATAGGCTGCACAAAAGGAAACGAAAATACATAAGAGAACTTATAAAGATTAAATAGGAACTGCTAAAATTTAAGCTTAAGACTGTCTTACAAAATTGATATTCAGTTCATAAGTTAATATACAATGTTCCTTATTATTATTGGTAAGCTATACACACGATGGGTTTGGAACCCACAGACTCTCTCTCCACCTTGTTCTTATAAGGGGAGGAAGTAGCATTTGAAATAGAGCTCAATGGCTAGTCTATGTTCTTAATTCTAAGACAATCATAATACTGGTCATGACTTTCCATGATTCAACAAAAATACATGAGTTGTTTAAAAAATAATAATAAATTGAAATTGCTAAAATAGTAAGACTAAGGCTCTATATTGCAAAGTACTTAAGATAGTCTATGTTCTAATTCTAATGAATAAAAAAATATTATCATGACTTTTCATGATTGATTGAGTTACACAAGGCAAGATGAAGTCAAAATTTTATATAAAAAAGGACTTATGAATATAGCTGGGCCAATTCATTAATTATACAAGTATAATACGACAGGTAAGTATAGACAACCTTAAGTAGTTACCAAAATGCTTAAAACCACAAAGTGTCTGATAAATTCGTGTTTGTGTGTTCACCTATTTGCTGGTAAAAGTGGTAAATTGTACTTTTTTTTTTTTTATAGGTAAATTTGTACATATGTTTTAATATGTGCATTTATTATTGTCTCCTTCCATTACTGTTTGCACTGGTCAATGAGTTCTAGCTTAAAAAGAATTCCTCCCCCTTAAGAATATGCTAAAAGGATAAGATTGTGGATTCAAGATCTATCAAGTGCATATGTAACTTACCCATAGGAAAACAGTTTTTTTTTTTTTTTTCATTTGCACTGGAATTAGAATGATTTAGTTCATGAGAACAATTCATTCACCTGCAAACCAACCAAGATGCAATCTCCAACAACCAAAAGGATGTTCAAGACTCGACTCTTTGAGGAAACATCAGTTCTATGCCGGTCGTATGCCCTTGAAACAGTTCTAGAAGTTGGGGACAACAGTTTTGAATGGCAAACACTGCATTCTACCATCCCGTTTTGCATCCACTTGCCCACCAGTCCTGATTATGAAACTGTTTTCAAAACCAATGAAATTGCGCTAAGACTGGAATAGCATTCAAGAATAATATCTTGCAACAAGAAAAACACAAAAATCAATTAAAACCATCTCCATTAACAGAAAGTTTATATTTGACATGTTTATAATACAGAACTGGTTATTAGTGCGAGTAAGCATACCTATATACATGTCAATACACGTGGCTGTGGGTGGCATTTACATTCATTACATAAAAACATCTTTACATAATAGATGTGCGGAACATACTTGTATGAATGTGCTTAGGCCTTATTTATACTATCAATATATGATAGTATCGAGCCATTTATGCACATGTGATCATGAAATCATGAACATTATGTATGAATGATTTTTCAAGTCTGCACATTCACACACGCATACCCTACAGACATTGAAAGAAAATGTGCACTAAATCTCAGCTACATATGCTCTAACACATGGACATATAATATACAAACTGATCAGCATATAAATAAATACAGTTATAAATATAAATACATAAACATGAAAATGTGCATGTTTAATCATGGATAAGTATATAAGTAAGTTTTCATGTATGCCTTTAGAGTCACCCAACATACACATATAAAGAAACAAAATTTCAGCTAGATTGATACAAACCCATGGGCAGAACCATAGAACTCACCCTTGAAAACTGGCTTACAAAGGAAGGGTGCCTAAGAGATTATATACACGGTTAAGCTTACACTTAACCCACGTGGAACACTAGAATCATAACATACTACCATACTTCGCAGCCAATGTCCACAATGGCTCACTCTATCAACACTCACCCGATGGTAGCCATTTCTCTTTTTTGGTGGCTCCATTCACAATTACTAAATCAATACCGAATAATACAAACATTCAATCAATACCAAATAATACAAACACATGGGTAGAACTCACCTTTGAAAACCAGCTTACAAGAGGAAAATACCAAGAGCTTATATGCATGGCTAAACTTACACTTAAGCACAACACTAAGATCATAATATAGACATTATGTGCTACTACCTCAAACAACATATACAAATTTTTAACAATAAATTCGATCAAATTTAACAAAATTTTCAAAATTTCGGCTGGGTCATTGAGATTGATTTAAAGAACACGCATACAAGCATATTTTCCTTAAATAGCACAAACCCATATCACCAAAACGATAATACTGAAAGAAAATGAATGAGAAATGACAAGAAAGAACAAAACAAAAACATACCTAGTTGAATAGAGTTAGAAAAGCGAGCAATTGCAATCAGATCTTGTGGGATAACAAGAAGAGCTTAATCCCCCAGAGAGAGAGAGAGAGAGAAAGTGTTAAAGTGAAATGGGTCTGTTGGATCCAATAGCAATTTGCAGTAACAAAAAGGGAAAATTTTTCTCTGAACGACAATAATCTGAATATTTTGGAAAGTTAACAAATAGACAGTGGTTCCGAGGTGGCGTGGTATAAGTGTGTAACTTTGCTGAGTACTTAAAAAAAAAGTGAAAAAAAATCAAAGTTTTAAAAATTGGACCGGCCGGTCCAACTAGTTCAACCGAAAACTGGCCACTAATCCAGTCTGATTATGTTTAAAAACCAAAAATTAAAGAAAAAGTGAAAAACCCCGGTAACTGGCAGTTCAACCATGAAAACTAGAAATCGGCCGGTTGAATTGGTTTTTTAGAATAATGTTAAGATGTATGCATTTTGTAGCAAAAAGACAAAAAGTTGCATTTTTTTTTCCTTCAAATCCAACCTAAAACCCATAAGAATGATGATTCAAAACTGTGAAAAAAAAAAAAATCAATGGAAAGAGAGAGGTAAAGAACTAAAAATTAAAATATGATTCTTGATTATTTTTTAGGTAAATATGAATCACCTTGGAAGATCAACTTCTTGAAAATTTTTATTTTGCAACAAAAATACTTCGAGACCGAGAGAGGGAGAGTGTGACAATGTAAGAGACTTCAAAGTTAAAACAAAAGAGGAAATAAGAGAGTGGCTTTAGCTTTCCCAAGTGATAAGTTTGAAAGAAAGAGTGGGTGAAGTATTAATGAAGTGAGATTTTATCTCTCCTTTTTTTTTTTTAATTTGATAGTTAAAAATTAATAGTAGAGGAGTTTATATATATATATATATATAACCAACCGAAGCCTCTGACTTTTTTGCTAAGCTCCACAATTTTCTACGTCAGTATTATTAAAAAAAAAAACTATTTCTTACCCAAAAATTTCAGCTAAATAGTTTTGTAATATCAACCTTCAAAACCCGATAGTTCTCTAATATCACAGCCTTCACCTCCAACCTCTTTCTCCCTCACGCACAACTTGTCTCTCTCTTTGTGTTGAGTTTTTCTCTCTCCCATGGCAAACCCAAATACAAACCTCATGGCTACAAACCCATACCCAAACACGAATCTCATGGGTACAAATCCATTTGCAATCTACGGTTTCATTGTAAACCCCACCTCCAAATCTCCAACTTTCACCATCTATAAAGTTCCAAAAACGTCCCAAAGCCATCACCTCTCTCACCACTTCTCATCCAAATCTCAAGCAAAAATTCTAGAAATTTCATGAGTTAAGGTCATTAAAGACTTTAAATTGAGGAAAATTTTCCAAATTATGTTTCTAGGGTAGTTAATAGAATATTAGTAGTGTCTTTAATTGATGGTGGCTTTTTGTTCTCATGAATAAATTCATTCATTTAAGTTATTTGCAACTTTATGAAGGAAGCGTTGGGTTCTGGTGTTAATTGGCACATGTCGATGGTATTGCCAATCAAAGGATGTTTTCGGTGCATTGGTTTGTTATGAAGGGGAAGGGTTAGGTTCATAGAACTCAATCATCCCCAAAGTGTTTGATGAAATGTCTAAGTTATACTCACCACTGTCAAACTCAAAATTCATAATATTATTTTGCAGTAAAGCATATCCCATATCCATTAAATAAGATTATGTATATATTTTCTTTGGATTTTACCTTGATTTCCATTGTTGAGTTGTTTTCCTATCCTATCCATAGCAACCTTGCTGCAAAAATTAATACCAACTTGAAACATTGAGCATTCTTTTTAGCTTGTTAGAATTTTTGTGAATGATTCAAGAAAATAGAGGGTCAATTCTTAACCAAGATTTTTGTGAACTCCAAGACTAAACAGCCTTCTCATAAGCTCATCTCTTATTTATTCAACCGTGGGTTTAAGACAAAAATAGGAATCATTATCATGTATTAAACTCAGCATATTATTGGGGGTTGGCCTCAAAAATTACTTTTGTCAATTTGATCTATAAAGGATCATATTCAGTTCAATCCATTAAAAATATTATAATTTCTTTATTTAATAAGTTTTTCCTAAAATTTAGTCGATTTTTCTTTTCCAATTAGACTTGAATAGTAAAATTCCCCAACCTCAAGTCAAAATCATTATGTCATGTGACCATAAAATTTGTGTTCATATGATTATGCTATAGTAAATATTTAGTAGTATTTAAGCTTGAGTTAGAATATTTAAACCTGTTCCAGGCCTATAATTTATGAAGTAAAACATGTCATATCAAGAACAAATAAGACATGTATAAAGAAAAAGTATAAAGACATATTTTCAAGTGTAGATTAGGAGTTGTACATTAAGATTTATGTTCTGCCATCATGTATAAAAACAAACCATTCCCTTGTTTATTGCAAAAGTAAGAGAAAATAGCATAATATCTTTCAAAGGGGCCAATAGAGAAAGCAATGGTGTAGCCCATGCCTTTATTTCCTTGAGAATTTTTAGATATTGTAGTGAAAGCCATTTTGGTAGCTGTTGTATCTCTATTTACTACCCAACTACTTGAATAACAGTTTCTTTAGTTTGTGAAAGTGGGGGTGTTTATAACTTATTTGGATGAATTTAGCAAAAAAATTATCTCTAGAAGTAGTTAAATCATTAAATTATTATCCCTAGTGTTTATTATGAGTTTCTTCCTTTATATTTTTGAGATAAATTGTATTCTCTTGATATTTTTTCCCTTAAGCTCTTATATTTTAACTTTTTTGTGCTCATGAAAATTATGAGTATCATCTAATTTCTAGATTATAGAGGAAAATGAATATATTTTTTTAATTAGTAAAATAATGAATAAACAAAAAATAGTTAAATGATATATTTGCCTACCAAGGTTTGTGTTCTATCATAAAGTAAGCATTCATTTACATATATATATATATATATATGTATGTATGTATGTATGTATTTCATTCAATTAATCTAATTTTTTTTTGCAATAATTGATATATAATTGTTAAGTTTCATTTCAAATATAATAATACTTTCATAGTACGCTTTGAACCATAGTATGTAGGAGATGAAATCTTTTTCTTTCCAAGTGATTATTAATTTGAGCAAGTAAATATATATAATTTTCTTTAGAACAATCCTATACATCACACAGGTTAGCGACTAGTATATATATAAAATTGAAATCTTTGACTTTTGGTTGACATTTCCACAATTTTCCACATCGGCATTTTTTTAATTTGATTTAATTTTTTCGATTTTATAGCACTAAATTGCAGAAAATTTATTAAATTTCTTTTTAAAAAAATTAAATTTAGTTGTTTGGTGCCATACAACCACTATACTTAAAGGAGATCTAAATTATATAGCTATATAATAACTCCATTAATATAAATCTATCCTAAAGAACGGAATATATCTCCATTAATTTGATAATTTCTACATTGATGACATTTAAAAAAAAAAAAAAAAAAACTATCATATTTCCTTATATCTATCAATCACGTTTTCTTTCTCTCTTTTTTTTTCTTTTTTTTTTTTTTTTCATTTTTTTAATATTAAAAAAAAAAGTAGTAGTAGTATGATAAGACTCTTCTAACCTAAGTCATTATAAATTGATTAGTGTGTTCTACGATTCTATCAAAATAGTCAGTCGAATTTGGGTTTAAAGTTTACACTTTTTTTTTTTTTTAAGAAACTATTAGCTAATGCATTTATAGTCAAACCTCAAGGTATGATGAGGATGATTTTTATTGATCGGTATGGGGGTGCCAAACCTTCCTAACAACCCCAAGAGGGATGACCGACCCATGGGCTGACGAATCGGGCAATCCCCAATCCCAACAATCCACCCCCTAAGTTTTCCATAGGGCTTACGTGGGGCCCACTCACACATCCTTGCATGGAAATTACTTGCACATCACGATCAAAGACCCTACCACGCAATCGGATCTCTTGTATATGGAAAGACGATCCCGAGTATCTTAGATTCCTCTCTCTACAAGGAAATTCCCCCGTATCAAAGAATTCGGGTCAGTTCTCTACCACTATATAAACCACAAACCTTACCCTTCTTGAGGTATGTGAATTCTCCCTAGTTCTTGCACTCTTGAATTTTTGGAGATTCTTCTATCACTTACTTAACCTTCGAGGGGTCTTTGGCTGGTACCCCCACCGGGGCCCTTTGATTTATTCTTCTCTTTTGTTCTTCAGGTACACCCATTAACACGTGTATGGACGATCAACTCACTGACAATTTTTATGCATCATCAGTTGGCGTTGTTTGTGGGAAACGAGTGATAAGCCATATCGTCATTTCAAAGACAGAGTTTTATGGTCCTAACACGATCAATGGCCACCACTAACCAAGAAACCGGAAACCCACCCAACACATTGGAGAGGCAAGTGCAAACCCTCGCTGCAACAGTTGAATGGCTCACTCAGGGGAACTATGAATTGGAACGATAGTTAGGGCAGCGGAATGATCGAGAGCTGAATGATCAAAATGATGGACAGGAAAGGGATGAATGTGACAATGATCATCCCCTAACAAATGATCACCAAGAGAGGGACGACTAAGAGGAAAGCAATGCCATCAATAGACGAGACCAGCAGGATACCAGTCGTCCCTCTGAGCTAGAAGTCGACATGTTGCACATGACGCAAGAGATGCAGACGATGAAAGAAAAGATGGATATGATGATGAATGCCCTAAGGGGTCGGTTGTCCACTAGCTTGGATGAACTAGTCCATCGTATCGATTCTCCCTTCACTACACTGATCATATCCTTCCCCCTACCAGTCAAGTTCAGAATGCCACAAGTAGAAGCATACGATGGGTTGAAGGACCCCTTCAACCACCTAGAGTCATTCAAAACCCTCATGCACTTGCAAGGGGTCTCAGATGAGATCATGTGCAGAGCCTTCCCTACCACACTCAAAGGGCTAGCCTGAGTATGGTTCAGCAAGATAGCCTCTAATTCCATCTCAACTTCCAAGGAATTAAGTGGGCTCTTCGTCAAACATTTCATAAGGGGTCAGCAACACAAGAGGTCTTCGACAACCATCCTGAATGTCAAACAACGGGATAATGAGAGCTTGAGGTAGTATGTCACTCGGTTTAATAAGGAGGCACTACTAATCGATGAAGCCAACAATAAAGTCCTGGTCACAACCTTTACCAATGGACCTTGATCAAGAAAGTTCTTGTTCTCTGTTTACAAGAACAATCCAAAGACCATGGTTAACATGTTGTACCGAGCCACAAAGTACATGAATCCTAAGGATGCCATAACTTCCAGAGAGGGTGGACCGAAGAAGTGAGAAAAGCATGACGATCCTCGTCTAAATAGGGGAAGGAAGGCTACCCGAATGGGCTATAGAAGGGACGAACGAAGGCCAAGGCCCCTGCCAAGACAAATGACTAACTTCACTCCGCTTTATGCTTTCGATCAGGTCCTGATGCAGATTAGGGACGACCCCGCCTTGGTGTGGCCCAATAAGCTAAAAGGTGACCCAAACAAAAGGTCAAGGAATAAGTACTATCACTTCCACCGTGACTATAGGCACTACACCTCCGATTGCTATGACCTAAAGCAATAGATAGAAGCCCTTATTAGACAAGGAAAGTTGCAATGGTTCGTAGGGCGGGAAAGAGCAAGTGAAAACCCACCAAGGGACCATGAGCCGAATCGATGAGTCGAGAAACGACCTGGGGCCTTACTTAAAGAGATAAGAGTGATTGTCGAGGGGAGCACAATGATCGGATCCTCGAGGAAGGCAAGGAAAACCTACCTACGGATGGTGCAAAATATCCAGCTCACTAGTTGTCCGCCCAAGCTTACCCGAATGGATGACTCTGTGATCAGCTTCACTGAGAAGGATGCTTGACGAGTCCACCACCCTCATGACGATGCCTTGGTGATCAATCTGACCATAGCAGACTTCAATACCCGATGAGTTTTAATGAACAACGAAAGCTCAGCCAACATCTTCTACTATCCTGCCTTTCAACAGATGAGGATTGGTAAGGAACAACTTATACCATCAAACATCCCTCTAGTAGGCTTTAGTGAAATGAAGGTCAAACCCGTCAGATCCGACACATTGCCAGTCACCATCGATGCCTATCCCCAATAAATCACCAAGGATGTCACCTCCTGGTAGTGGATTGCTCGTTAGCCTATAATGCCATCATAGGGCGACCAATGCTCAATGCGTGGAGGGTAGCCATATCCACATAGCACCTACTACTGAAGTTCCTTATGGAATGCGAGATAGGAGAGGCCCATAGAGATCAGATGGCAGCCCGGGTGTGCTATGTAGCCATGTTGAAGATGGATGAACAAATGACCACCATGAACATTGAGGAGAAACGAATGAATGTAGAACCGACAGAGGGATTAGAAACCATCTCCCTGGATGAAGAACATGTAGATCGGATCACTCGCATCAGCACGCAAGCCAGCCCTGTGGTCCGGAATGGGCTGATCCTTTTTCTAAGGGATAATCTGGACATCTTTGCTTGGAGCCATGAGGACATGCCCGGGATTGATCCGAATATCATGGTCCATCAGCTCAATGTCTCCCCATCCTTTCCACTCGTCCGACAAAGAAAGAGGGTCTTCGCACAAGAAAGGGACAAGGCCACAGCTAAAGAAGTTCGTAAGCTATTAGACGCAAGCTTTATTAGAGAGGTTTACTACCCCAAATAGTTGGCCAACGTAGTAATGGTCAAGAAGACGAATGAGAAGTGGAAGATGTGTGTGGACTTCACCGATCTAAACAAAGCTTGTCCAAAGGATAGCTACCCCCACCCACAGATCGACCTCCTTGTAGACTTGACGATTGGACATCAATTGTTGAGCTTCATGGATGCTTTCTCTAGTTACAACCAGATCAAGCTTGAGGAATTTGATCAAGAGAAGACATCATTTGTCACAAGCCAAGGTTTTTTTTTTGCTACAAGGTCATGCCTTTTGGATTGAAGAATGCGGGGGCAACATACCAAAGGCTCGTAAACAAGATGTTGTCCGACAGATCAGATGTAACATAGAGGTGTACTTAGACGACATGTTAATAAAAATTAGAGAAGAGGATCACCACCTGAGTGATCTTAGGGAGACGTTTGAAACTCTGTCTCTACAGAATGAAGCTCAATCCCAGCAAGTACGTGTTTGGAGTATCATCGAGAAAGTTCCTTGGCTTCATGGTATCCTAACGAGGTGTTAAAGCCAACCCCGATAAGATCCAAGCAATCCTAGAGATTAGCCCCCTGAAGAATGTCAAAGAAGTGCAAAGCCTAAACGGAAGAGTCGCAACACTCAACAAATTTGTCTCACAGGCAACGAATAAATGCTTGCCATTCTTTAGAATCCTGAAGAAGCTTTCAAATGGACCGATGAATGTCAGAGGGCATTCAAGGAGTTGAAGGCATACTTGGCGTCCCCATTGCTCCTAAGTCCATCCAAGCCCAATGAAGAACTCTTCCTATACCTGGCTATATCCCCCACTACCGTCAATGTGGCCCTAATCCGAAAAAATAATCGCTTACAATTACTAGTATACTACAACAGTCGAGCACTAAGGGGGGCAGAAGAGAGATATCCCCCTATGGAAAAGTTAGCCTTCACTTTGATCACAGCAGCCCATAAGCTTAGGCCATACTTCTAAGCACATACCATAATGGTTCAAACAAACAAGCCCCTCTAGAAAACAATGGATAATCTAAAGGCCGCTGGACGATTGGTCTTATAGGTGATAAAGCTGAGTGAATTCAACATACAATACCGCCCGAGGACCGCGATCAAGGCCCAGGCCTTAACTAACTTCATTGCAGAATTCATAATGGGCGAAACTGACAACTAGGGGGCAACCCCCTAGAAGGTTCAAACGGATGGGTCATCCAACAAGTGTGCTTGAGGGATTAGAGTGGTCCTTTCAATCCCTTGAAGGGGACATCATCAAATGTGTCGTCTGGCTCCAATTCTCGACGACTAATAATGAGGCCGAATACGAAGCCATTCTCACGGGGCTCGATTTTTCCAAAGTAGCTAGGGCCTCATCAGTCGTCCTCCATAATGACTCCTAAGTTGTCGTTGGGCAAATCAATGGTGATTACGAAGTCAAGGGCAAATGAATGAAGAAATATATCGACCTTATTAGAAGATAGATGAATCAAACCTTTGCAATAAAATTCTTATAAGTCCCAAGAGAAGAAAATGAACACACCGATCGATTGGCCAAAGCTGTATCTGCGAAACACATAATGGTCGATTAACAGGTCCTATCCTTCGTTCAATAGTCCCCCGCCATTGAGGAATTGGAGATACAAATGATTCCAAAAGGCGATGACTGAAGAACTCCAATCATCTCTTACCTTAAGAACGGGACATTTCCCGAAGACCACGATGAATCCCAACGATTGAAAGTTTGTGCATTATGCTTCGTGCTAATAGTGGATGTGCTATACAAGAGAGGTTTCTCCCGACCATACCTAAGGTGTTTGATCCCCGATGAATAAACTATGTCATGAGGGAAGTCCATGAAGGGGTGTGTGGAAACCACTTAAGGGCGTGATCATTGGTCCACAAGCTCATACGAGCAGGGTATTATTGGCCTACGATGCAGAAGGATGCCCAATCCTATGTAAAGGCATGTGACAAGTGCCAACGCTTCAGCAATGTAGTAAGGCAACAGTTAGAACCACTCACCCTAATAAACACCCCATGGCCTTTCGCTTAATGGGGACTGGACATCATGGGACCTTTTCCAATGGCAGTACGACAACTCAAGTTCCTTCTTGTGGGGATCGACTACTTAACCAAGTGGGTAGAGGCAGAACCGCTGGCAACCATCACGGTGAAGAATGTCCGTAGCTTCGTCTAGAAGAGCATCATTTGCCGATTTGGGATCCCTATGGTCCTCATCTCAGACCATTGTAAACAATTTGACAACGATGCATTTAGAGACTTTTGCAATCAATTGGGGATCAAGAACTATTACTTTTCACCCGCCCACCCACAAGCCAATGGGCAAGTTGAGGTTACAAACTGATCCTTACTTAAACTAATCAAGATTCGGCTGGAGGGGGTAAAGGGGATATGGCTGGATGAGCTACCAAGCGTTTTATGGGCATATAGGACAACTGTTTGGACACCCACAAGAGAAACACTGTTTCGTCTAGCATTTAGGAGTAAGGCTGTCATCCCCGTGGAAGTAGGAATAACAAGCTACACGATAGCCAACCATGACGAAGGGGAGAATAAAGAAGGGATCCGTCTGCACTTGGATTTGCTGGACGAGGTAAGGGTGGCCATTAAGCAACGAATGACCCAATATTAAGACCTCATGGCCAAGCACTATAACGCCAAGGTGAAGCCACGAGACTTCAGCATTGGAGACCTTGTCTTGAGGAAAGTGACCATGGCTATCAAGGAACCTACTCAAAGGAAGTTAGGACCTAACTGGGAGGGTCTATATAGAATCATAGACTACAACAAGAAAGGTACCTACTACTTGGAAATGCTTGATGGAATAAGACTGCACCATCCTTGGAATATCGAGCACCTCAAAAGATACTATTAGTAGCACACCAGTAACAGCCTATGTTATTGCTTATGTTATCGCTTTTCTTTAAGTTTTTGTTTAAGTAGTTGACAAACTAGTTTTTGGCTGATCAAACAGCAAGTTATCAACATTTTTATTTAGTTTATTTTCAAATGGAGTTATTATTGTCTACAATGAGGAAAGGCTTATAAAAAACAAAGCCCTATTTAAAGGGAAAATAGACGATCAAGGATGCCTTTATGCACCTGATCAAATCCTAAGTCCTACATAAGGGGTGGATAGATGATCAAGGATGCCTTCATGCACCCGATCAAACCTTAAGCCCTACTTAAGGGGTAGATAGACGATCAAGGATACCCTTGTGCACCTGATCAAATCCTAAGTCCTACCTAATGGGTGGATAGACAATCAAGGATGCCCTCGTGCATGGACAAATGATCAAGGATGCCCTCCTGCACCTGATCAAACCTTAAGTCCTACCTAAGGGGTGGACAGACGTCCAGGGATGCCCTTGTGCACCTAATCAAACCTTAAGTCCTACCTATGGGGTTAATAGACGATCAAGGATGCCCTCGTGCACCTGATCAAATCCTAAGTCCTACCTAAGGGAAGGACAGACGATTAAGGATGTCTTCGTACACTTGATCCTCATCAAAACTCAAAACCCTACCCAAAAGGAAAACTGACGACTCAAACCCACGAGTCGTAGCCCTCAATGCCCAATATAGAGATAAACCCTCCAAACTGATGATTAAATAAATATTGATGCGATGTAAGGGAAACTGACGAGCATGAGCACTTGCACGAAATGTAAGAAAATTAATTATATAGTAAATTGAAAGCTTTATAAAATTGCTAAAAGGCATAAGTGTCAACCCAAAACAAAGGGCAAAGATAACTTAAGCCCAAAATAGGGCACCATCATTGTTTTTAAATAACAAACCAAAGACTAAAAAAATAGAAAAAGAAAGAAAAGGGTACAAGGAAGTAAAGTTTTTAAGGATTAGCAAGGGGGTTGTCAGTTTGCTCTTAAGGGTTCACGGGATTGTCGGCCACATCACTAGGCCCGTCGGTCACCAACACCTCTTTATCGATCTCCACATCATTAGGAGTTGGCTTGGTGGCAGGAGTCGTCGAGGCATTGAGCTTAATCTGGATTGGGAGAAGTCCAAGTCTAGGAACATAAGGATAGCTTGTTTGCGAAAGTCCTCAAACCTGTCCCCATAGTAACCCCTCATTTCATCGAAATAGGGTTGGGATACCTGGTACTCCTCAATGGCCTCCTCCTTTACTTTGTCCATATGCTCATGGAGCGCAGCCACCTCAGACTTCAAGTTGGCATTCTCTTTCATCAGCTCGTCGGTTTGGTGGGTCCTCCCACTCAACTTGGCCTTTAGATCAATCACCTCCTGACCGAAAGTCTGAGAAGAATCCTTGAATTTCTTCAAGTTATCCGCTTAGGACTCCAGACGATCCTTTAGGCGCTTAATTGATGCTTCGGTCTTATGTTCTGAGCACTCGTCCAGATCAGCATCCTGGACAATGGAACGAGTAGTGTCCATTGCATAATCCCTATCCTTCACTAGTAAAGGAAGAGGAGGAGGGGCGACGGGGCCTTGGGAAGTCATAAGACCTTTCTTAACTTCATGACGAAGAGCGTCAGGAACAACCTCGTATGTCTCCAAACGAATGGATGAGCCACTGGCACCTTTATCTGATGACTGAACGTTAGAGGTGTGCTTCCTCTTTTTGGAGACATGATGGGGTATGGCTGACGACCCCTCACCTTGAGCCTTCAAGGCGGCGGCCTTCTTGATCTCTTCCTGCCTATTCTTTGCAGCTTGTTTGTTCTTTAAGGAATCCATCTTTGAAACCGACGAGTGGTTTGGAAAGTGCACAAGTTAAAACTAAAACAAAGTAAAAGCGACGAGCAAAAACACTTACGAACTCTCGAGAAACGATCCAATCGTCGAGCTTCCTTAGAAGGGACAGGTCCACCATAGAAGGCGTGAAATGTGTCTAAATTGACAAGTTTCTCCCAAGACCTCTTCTCAAAAGGTATCTCAAAAACCCTCTCCAAGAATACTTCTTGCTCAGGAAGGATTGTCGGGTAAACTATGGCTAAAACAAAACAAGAAGAGCATGTTAGAAAAATAAAGAGTGCAAATTGATGACCCTGACAGTCCCAACGACTTACTAGATTTGTTCAAAAGCCCCCAAGAGTGATCATAAAAAGAGCCTATGTGATCGTGATCCCACTCATCGAGACGAGACACCCAATTGACCCCCTAGACAAAGAAGAACCTAGTCTTCCACTGACAGTTGGAGTCAAGCATATCAGATATCAATCTAGGGCAGCCCGACGATATACAAAATTATAAAAACCCTTGGATTGGTGGATCTCTTGGGGTTTGTAACAATAGAAAAACTTCTCTAAAGTTAGGGAGCGATGACCTCCACTGAGCTGACCCTATAATGCCTCTGCCCTGATGAAGATCCTCCAAGCGTTTGGGGTAATCTGATTGACAGACATGCCCATGTAAGAGGTCAACCGACGATGCGGGGCAGATAGGGGTAGACGAAGCCCTGCTATGAATGCGGTCTTGTAAAAACCTACATTGGATGACCTCCCATCATAGCACTTCTCCCCTATGTCACCCTTCCTAATAGGCACGTCGTCTGGTATTTGGAAGCGAGGCATCAACCTACTGAAGATCTCGTTATTCATGTTCGCTAGAAAGTCGTGGATGGACCAATTGTCGGGAAGGACGATCTCCCTAGGATGTTGCCTAGAGGGACTAGCTTCCTCAGAGGGGGATTCAGATACTGACTTTCTATCAGAAACTGACGACCACTCTAACGTGGACTCAAGCCTAGGACTAGATAAATCGTTGTTCAAACCCATGTGAACTGACGGCATACGATCACTTGTCGCTTCATTATCTCTAGACATCTTTCACCTACAAGTGACAAATGCAAACTATGATTCTACTCTACTTCCTAAGTATGTAGCTAACAATGAAGAAGGACCAAAAAGGCAAAAAGAAAAAATATATAATAAAAAGCTGATGAAGCTTACCTAAAACGGATGAATATGAGAAAACCAACGACAGAGGAGTATTGACGAATGAGCTTTAAGATCAGAAATGGAAAATGTTCAAATGGTAAGGACAATAATGGCATGAACTATTTATAGGGCGGTCTGGCACTAAAAATGAAGCGTCCTAATGGTTGGTTCATCAAATTAGAGAGTGACACATGTCTCTAGCCCTGTCAGAAGGACATAATTACCGCTATTTATGACGCATGACACTAAGACAAATCATTTATGACAACTCTGTGACCTGTCGGCCATCCCGATGACTCACGAAGTAGGGAGCAACTAATGAGGATGATTTTTACTGATCGGTATGAGGGTGCCGAACCTTCCTAACAACCCCAAGAGATATGACTGACCCATAGGCTGACGGATTGGGCAATCCCCGATCCTGATGATCCACCCCCCTAGGTTTTCCATAGGGCTTATGTGGGGCCCACTCACACATCCTTGCATGGAAATTACTTGCACATCACAACCAAAGACCACGCAATCAGATCTTTTGTATATTGAAAGGCGATCCTAAGTATCTTGGATTCCTCTATCTACAAGGAAATTCCCCTGCATCAAGGGACTTGGGTCAGTTCTCTACCACTATATAAACCACAAAACCTTACCCTTTTTGAGGTACGTGAATTCTCCCTAACTCTTGCACTCTTGAGTTTTTGGAGATTCTTGTATCACTGACTTAACCTTCAGAGGGTCTTTGCTGGTACCCCACTAGTGCCCTTTGATTGGTTCTTCTCTTCCGTTCTTCACGTACACTCATTGGCATGTGTGTGTATGATCAACTCACTGACAATTTTTGTGAATCATCAGGGTAGTTAAATTGTTTGTCTACTCATTTATTTTATTTTATTTTATTATTATCTTCCTTTTTATATTAATGGCTTTCGTCGAAACATGCTTTGACATGACCCAGGTAGCCAAAACTTGATGTATCATAGCCTCCGACATGTGAATTATGTGATCACTAATGAGGCAAAGCAATTAACTCGTTGAATGATTATTCTAAGAAAAGCCATCTTAGTTTTTTGAAGTACAAATAGTATGCCACTTTGATTACGTTGTTTTTTTTGGGTAATAACTTTGATTATTTTGTGTTTACATGTAATGATGGAATTTTTTAGTCTTTTACTTAAAAACATGCTTAGGCAAACAATTTCAAGTGGAATTGAACTAATATACTCAGTACTCAATAATATATATATATATATATATAGTGTGTGTGTAAAAATACGTGTAATATTATTTAAAAACTGAAAACATGTGTTTAAATATCTATACCAAACGGGCTCTAAATTATCAGAAACTATGGAATACCAAACGTACACATAGTTGTTGTATATAAATCTCATAGTTTTAGATAGCTTTGTTTACCTTTTTTTTTTTTTAAGAAGCTTATTTAGTTCAAAAACCATATAATATTATAATATGAAGTTATGAACAAAATATGTTTAAGGCAAAATTTTGGTGGGGGCAAAGGGGAGGGAAGAAAGACCGATTTTTTGACCAATAGGGCTGGTGTGGAGGATAGGGAATGGAAAGATTGTCCATATATATGGTGATAAATGGATGCCTACCTTGAACGTACCATGCTAAAGTCCTTTCCTTGAGCTGGGGTCTGGGGTCTGGATGCCTAGGCAAGAGTAGCAAAGCTACTTGACTTAGACACAAATTAGTAGAATCTTTCACTTATCCGAGAAGTGTTCAACGAAGAGGAAGCAGAGATGATATCCAGAATTTTAATAGAAAATCCAAGCATACCAAATCGTCAAGTAAGTTTGGACCCATAGCAAGGCAAGAGCTTTCTCTGTTCATTCTCCCTAGCTTAATTTTGGGCATCGTCCAACCCAACCTATGCGGAATGCTCGAATTTTGTAGACACAGAGAGTGCATGTATAGAGGGCAATATGGCAGTCTGAGGTGCCGAAATAGTTAAAAGGTGCCTCTATGGAGGGCCTGCAAATATATCCTCCCTACAACACACAACTTGGCAAGGAAGCTGATTAAACCTAATGCCAAAATGTGAGATATGTGGAGGGGAGGTTGAATCCATATCCCATGCAATGTGGGAGTGTCAGGGAGATGGCTTTTAAAATCTGTGATTTTATACATTTGATGGAGGACGTAATGGTGATACAAACCCAAAATCTCTCATTAGAAAGAGCCCAAATCAAGCGTGTTATATAGATCTATTAGTGGTTTGTACCTTCATTGTCTTATATTAATAAATTCATATATTTTCCTTGATGCAAGTATTTATTTTGTCATTTTATTTACAATGTTGAATGCTCTTAATATGAATGGTGTTTCCTTTCAATATATATATATATATATATATACACACACACACACACCAGAGATATATAATTTGCATCTATTATAATTTAGAAATATATAATTTTTATTTTTCAAACAAATAAAAAGGATAAACTTTAGAGATAAGTAGTAACTATAATTTCTTTTTTGAACGTAAATGGAAAAAAATTCTAAATTTTAGGAGTTATCTTTTTGAATTCAAAATGAAATTTGTTATTTGACATTTATGACCCTATTTTTAAATGAAGTTACTCTTCATTAATGAGGGTATTTTTGAACTACAAAAAAATCCAGTTGAAAAAGGGGAATCCTTTTATATATAGTATAAATACATATATATATATATATATATATATATATATAACCAAAGCCTTTGACTTAACCTTTTACTTTTTTTAGAGCTCCTACATTTTTACATATCAGCATTATTTAAATAAATAAAAAAACAAAAATTCTGAGACTAAGTCAATAAAGGACTCGAATTCCCAAATCTTGATAAACTCGAATTAAAAAAAAAAAATAGTAGTAGCATGATAGGACTCTTTTTACCTAAGTCGGTATAAATTGATTAGTGTGTTCTATGATTCTATCAAAAAAGTCAGTCGAATTTGGGTTTAAAGTTTAAACACTTTTTTTTTTTTTGAAAAAAGAAAGCTCTACAGTCTACACTAATACACTCTCTAATGACGATACTGTGAGAGACCACAAAAGTGCCTCTCAAAAAAAGAGATTTTTGGGTGTTTTGAAAGACACTTATCTTTTTGGGTAAGTGGTGTGGAGTCGCCACTTATTTTTTATACAAAAGAATAAGAAAAAATTAAGTACAAATTACATGATTGAATTGTTCCATTTCATTGATTGAGTAAAAAAAAGAATACATATTTGAAAAATTGAAAATTACATGGCTTTGGGTCCTAGTAACAAACTACCAAATAATTACATGGCTTTTTGTCCTAGTTACAATCTACCCAATAATAGGACAAAGATAAGACCTAGGTCTACCTATCTAAAGACACTAAATTTAGAGGTTAGGTTACGAAATGGGAAGGTGTTAGGCACCCATTCCGCCCAGACAGAGTTTGGTCTTCTAGACTCTTGTGACCAATGTACCCCTTTATGCATGATATGAACGATATGTTGCACACATGAAAAAAAAAAACTAAATCACACAAGTTTACTTATGAGTGCATCCTTCTCTTTGTTAAACAAAATTCAGATCTATTGTCATGATAAAAAAAAAATTTTAATTGGGTTTAGAAAAATTAGATCTGTTTTTAAGAACTAAAAAAAGTGGTTTTTTGATGAAAGAAAAATCAGATCTGTTTTTAGGAAATGGAAAAATTGGTTTTTTTCATGAAAGAAAAATAAGATCTGTTTTTTTATATGTACAAAAAATATGAAAAAGATTTCTTGAGAAGAGGATTTCATTCATGAAATAAATTTGTGCTACATGCATTAAATAAAACAAATGCCTCAAACACAACCATTCATGATCTTTTTTTATTTCAAAATCTGCTATGTTAAGAAAAAATCAAATCTGTATCTAAGGAAGATACAAATCAATTTTTATTTAAAAAAAATTTCGGATCTGCATTTGATGAAGATGCAAATCCGTTTTTGATTTGAGAAAAATTTCAGATTTGCATCTAATGAAGATGCAAATCCGTTTTTATTTTGAGAAAAATTCAAATCTGCATCTAATGAAGATGCAGATTCGTTTTTATTTGAGAAAAAGAAGTGATAACATGCAGATTTTTGAAACTAAGAAATAGATCATAACAATAATAAAAAGAATCAAGAACATGTTTCAACAAAATAAATCAACAATTCATGATATGAATATTTGAAACAACTAAGCTAAAAATATATATAAACATGCATCATCACAACAAGAGAAACATAAGAAAAAAAAAGGGTTAATAAGAAACAACCTCTTGCATGGAGCGCTCTTCTTCTTGAGAGGATATTATAGGGTTCAAAGAAATTTATGCAATTATCTTTGAAACCTAAAATCCCTGGCTTAAGAGAGAATATAAAAAAGGGAGATAAAAAATATGAGAAATTTGAGAGTGTGAGAAAGTGTCTCCCCTAGAGCGTAAAAGAGTGTGTTGCATTTTGAGATCCAGTCTCTATTTATAGAGGCTGGAATGCTTAAAAAATAAGCAACGACGATTAGAATGTGAATCGGGATGCGTCCTTCTGAGAAAAAGTTGAAAATGATGTGTTTTATCGTCACTCGAAGAGTGTCAAGCCAAAGCCCTTATAGGAAAGTGCTGATTGGCACTCCAATAGTGCAGAATGGCACTCTTGGGTGCCAATCACGCTTTCGTGTTCGAGTGCGTTTTAGACCCCTTTTTTAGGTTTTCTTGAACCGGGCCTTGCACTTAGATGTGTTTTCAATCCGTATTCTAAGATTTTTATCTCATTTATAGATAATTTAGGTTTTTTCAGCAACAATTATCTTGTAAATAAATATTCTAAAATAAATCTTGATAAAGTTCAGATTATCTACAATTTTATTGTTATCCAATTATCCCCTTTATTCCCATGCAAGCATGCCTATTTTAGATACTAATTATCAACCAATCACAAAATTATTTAATTAATTTTAATTGTTTAGCCAATCAAAATTAATTTAAATTAATCATGCGTGGTCAACTCCACCTAGACACAATGCATGTTGACCGTGTAAACTTGATTATGTGATATCTTTCGATCAGATGGTTCGATTTGGAAACCAGGCATATTGTTGTAACCGTTAAAATCTTAAGATCATTTTTATGATATGCAACGAACAAGTTAATGCATGTAATGAAATCATAATTTTTGGGGTATATCCAGTCATTCTCCTTGATTAAATCATGGGTACAAAATTGAGTGTCTATAGATACCAAGATTATGGCTTTTCTGATATTTGGTAAACAATTTTTGGTTATTTGATGGTTAAAAACTTCACACACACACACACACACACACACACACACACACACACACACATATCTTATTAAAAATATAATAAAAATGTTGATAGTTAATACATATATTTTTCAAGAATCAAGAGTAATATTTTTTTTAGGATTTGAAGCATTCGCTTCAACTGGTAAGGTTTTGTTAATGTCACTTTGTCTTGAATCTTCAAGGTGGCTGCGTGTAGGGCTGTAAGTATGTAATTTTTTTTTTGTTTGATGGTCTTATATATATATATATATAATTTTTTATTTTACTTTAGTTCAGGCCGGTTGTTAAGCAAGACTTAAAGGAGTGAATCATCTTTGTTGGTAAGACAAAGTGATACTTCTTTCAAATTGTAGATGCATTAAAAGTCATGTTCATATATAGTCAAATATTCAAGATATGAATTTTATAGTTCATGATGAATTTGAATTTCAAATTGAATAATTAGGTTTCAATTTTAGAGTTATTGCATGTGTTGCAAATCTATATTTAAATAGAAATATTTATTTATTTTTATCTAAACTAAATTGATCTATTTTTCATTATGTAAATTAATATTTCATATCAAGGATATGAAACTATAAGACTAGAATCCTAATGTAAAATCAAAGAGGAAGAGAAAAAGAATAGTTTACATCTTTATACACAATAGTTTTCTCGTGCATTGCACAGGTTAGTGATTAGTACATATATAAAATTGAAGTTTTTGACTTTTGGTTGACCTTTCCACAATTTTCCACATTAGAATTTTTTATTTATATTTTTTAATTTGATTTAATTCTTTCGATTTTATAGCACTAAATTGTAGAAAATTTATTAAATTTCTTCTTTAAAAAAATTAAATTTAGTTGTTTGGTACCATACAAGCACTATACTTAAAGAAGACCTAAAAAAAAGAGGGAATATATCTCCATTAATTTGATAATTTCTATGTTGATGACATTTAAAAAAAAAATTCTATCATATTTCCTTATATCTATCAATCATGTTTTCTTTCTCTTCTCTTTGTATTTTTTTATTTATTTTATATTAACGTTGATTAGAAATTATAATTTCAATAGGATTTAAACTCTATAATTATATCAAATGAGACTCAACAAATACATATCATTTTTAATTTCAATAGGATTTAAATTTAATATCAAATGGACTCTACCAACATATTCATCCTTTTAAAAAAATTATATAACCATATTTGATTAGGAATCCATAACCATATTGTAGGGACCCAATTTGATCCACGGCCCAAAAGAGATTTGGACAATGGCCCAATAAGCCCACAACAATAGATTTGTTAGAGAGTGGGTTGGATAACGAACGTTCAATGAGCTCAATGTTAATCACAATGGGATAGAGAGCAAAGAAAATGATCAAGACAAGAAAGTTTGAAAGGAAAAACACTCCTCGGTCAAGCCCAAGGAAGGTATATCTTAATATATTTGTGTTTCTTTTCTCCCTTATAAAAATGTTTTAGTCCCCCGCTACAAAGCTCTCCCTTTTCCTTTTATACCTAGCCACATATCATCTTAATCTTACACTTGGAGGGTTGAGATTGTACTCCTAGGACTCCTGTCTCATCTGGAACATACTAATAAGCTTTACCCTGCAATATTAGCTGTGCCACCACTGTTCATGGTTATTTCCTTATTAATGTAGCTAGAGGAGTGATTGTCTTGTATTTAATGCAGAGGGGATGACTTCTACACCCTTCTTTCTTCAGCCTTCTTGTATTGTCAAGTCTGCTTTCTTTCCTTCTTAATGTTTTAACTTTATGCGTCTCACATAGCTAGTGCTCGTCCCCGAGGTTCGAGGTGCATCCTCGTCCTCACAATAGCCCCCTAGAACCTCATTTTTTGTTCTCGACCAAGAAAGTGAGGTTTTGGCTAATAAAAGTTGTTGACAGGGGCACATTCACAAATAAGTTCCCACGTGAGCACGTCTTTTCAACTAATTGTGACCTGTTCCTGACGTTTCAAAATCCCCAACTTCGCAATAAATGCAATAGGCGGCTTGCTGTTTCCCACGTTCTATGGTGAGATCGTGATTAAACGGCTCAAAATTTGTCATTAGAAGGGGCGAGAAGATTACCGCTCCTTTTTTCCCAGCCTATATATAGAGAAACGTGAGGCCTTTATCTCCATTTCGCCTCTCTAGATGCAGAAAAGAACATAAATATGCACCCCACACTTAATAACCTCATCCAAGGAGTCCTTCTTCTTTGAATTTGTAAGTGTGCATTTAGGCTGTGCCCTAGAATTTGTAAGTGTGCATTTAGGCTGTGCATTTATGCGTCTCACATAGCTAGTGCTCGTCCCCGAGGTTCGAGGTGCATCCTCGTCCTCACAATAGCCCCCTAGAACCTCATTTTTTGTTCTCGACCAAGAAAGTGAGGTTTTGGCTAATAAAAGTTGTTGACAGGGGCACATTCACAAATAAGTTCCCACGTGAGCACGTCTTTTCAACTAATTGTGACCTGTTCCTGACGTTTCAAAATCCCCAACTTCGCAATAAATGCAATAGGCGGCTTGCTGTTTCCCACGTTCTATGGTGAGATCGTGATTAAACGGCTCAAAATTTGTCATTAGAAGGGGCGAGAAGATTACCGCTCCTTTTTTCCCAGCCTATATATAGAGAAACGTGAGGCCTTTATCTCCATTTCGCCTCTCTAGATGCAGAAAAGAACATAAATATGCACCCCACACTTAATAACCTCATCCAAGGAGTCCTTCTTCTTTGAATTTGTAAGTGTGCATTTAGGCTGTGCCCTACCCAATGTGTTCCAAATATGTTTAGAATATTAAGTAGTGTAGATGCGCTGAATGAAAAACTAGGCATAGACCTTACCCCTTACGATGTAAATTGGGTGTACAGTTGTCAGAAAGGTGTTGACAAGGGGTATTACTTAAAAACTAGGGTTCCTGTCGTTAGGCTAATCTCTCATCTCCTGGAGACGAACAAAGGCATGGACAAGGACTTTCTCATTGTTTTAGGGGAGTGGCATGACAGATGGAACTCTAGGTGGGATGGCTTAGGGACACTTAAAATATCTATGTTAGCTTAGGAGATTATAAACAATTTATTTACATGCCATATCATCATTTTTTCCTTTAAGTATGTATATTTTTCTTTTACTTGCCAAGATTTGGGCTTGTCTGACTTGCAAACTAACATGACTTCTTAACTATTCTTTTTCAGAGAAGAAAGCCACTACCAAGAGACGAAGCTTGGTGAACTTCGATCTACTAAACCGAGTTCTAAGGTCCGAGATCTTCCTACACCTAGACGGTCAGCTTCGTGTAGTTCACGTGATCCTGGGTTCAAACCCATATCCAACCGCTTCCAAATGTCCAAGCACATAATCAAGGACCGAGATTCTCGCCTTGTTCTAGTTGACGTGGCCATTGAAGGCTTCATAAGAAAACCTTCTCTAGAGGGAACACAAGTAGTCGAGCTCCCTACCTTTAAGGATCCTCAACTCGTTGTATAGGAAATTACATCCTCGGATGAAGAAGCCGAGATAGAATTTGAGGATAATATTTTGGAGGACACTGAAAATCCCGTCTGAGACGAGGATTTTGAGATCTTTTACTGTACAAACAAATCCGAGGAGGAAGGACTCAACTCCCTTCAGTTGCAGCTTTAGTTAGTGAGGATCAAGAGGCTATTAAAGTGCCTAAAGGGATGGTGATAAAGAAAAGACTGCCAGATCTACTTTCTCTGCTAGAGCCCCATACTAAGACCGTAGCTCCCGAGGTCCCAATTGTTCTCAGACCTCCAACTCCAATCCCTCCCGCCCCTGTATAGACTGAACCAGCTGATAAAAAATGAAATAGAGACAAGAAAGGGGGCAAAAGACTTATTAAAGAGGGTGAAGTCCAAGAGGAAGCACCCCTTCTGAGCCCACCAAAGTGGCAAAGATGACCTGAGCCCAATAAAGAAGGGGAGGAGAAAGCTCGGATGCTGTCTCTGAGTGACGATCTTCGGTTCCAAATTGGAACCTTGTCTTTGAGTTGGATGACTTGCCTCTTCGGGAGGATGCTTCCATCCGCAACTTTGATGGTGGAAGGAGCGGGCTATGTGGCTAATGCTATGGAACAAACCCTTCTTCTCCCAAAAGACATGGATGAGCTTCGGAATCTAAAGAAGCATGAGCTCTTCTTGTCTGCGAAGAGGGACTTAGCTCTGGTAAGATTTCTTTACACTCATTTTTTTATACCTTTAAAGCCCATTCTACGCATGCTTTCTGACTAACTTTTATCTTAATTATCCACACACAGGCTACCCCAGCAACACATATGGCATAAGAGTGGTTCAACCAAGCATTCCGTGACCTAAAGGAGGAGGAATCCAAGCACTACGCTACACAGAAGTCTCAGGCCTTAATAGACAAAAAGCTGAAGGAGACTCTCCTCAAGTTGGCTAAATGTGACAAGGCCAGAAAGAGGTTTGAAGTTTTAATTAAAAGTATGGAAAGGCTTAAATTTCAAAATCTGCTAATGACTATCAAGATTTTTTTATATAAAAACTCAACTGATCTGTATTTTCAGATCTGATTTTTTTTTTTTTTTTTTTTTTAAAAAACAAAACTAATCTGTATTTTCATTAAATACAGATCTAATTTTTTCTCTCTAAACACAAAACTGGTCTATATTTTCATTAAATATAGATCTGATTTTTTCTTTAAACAAAACTAATCTGTATTTTCAGATTTGATTTTTTTTATAATCTCAAAACTGATCTGTATTTTCAGATCTGTTTTTTTCTAATCTCAAAACTGATCTGTATTTTCAGATCTGTTTTTTTTTCTAATCTCAAAACTGATCTGTATTTTTAGATCTGATTTTTTTCTAATCTTAAAACTGATCAACATTTTCAGATCTGATTTTATTCTAATCTCAAAACTGATATGTATTTTCATTAAATACAGATCTAATTTTCTTAAAAAAGTTTTCTTTGTTATAAAATTGCAAATTTTGAAATTAAAAAGAAGGGATTGAAAGTTAGGTTAAATTTTTTTTTAATATGTGATGCATGCATAATAAATTTGTCTCATGAATGTGAATTTTCATTTCAAGGTCCTTTTTATTTGTTTCCAACAACAGATCTGTTTTTTCATAAACCTATTTTTTTTTTTTTAACTTTACACAAAATAGATCTGATTCTTTTCAAAATCTCTCTCTCTCTCTCTCTTTTTTTTTTTTAACCCTTCACAAAACAGATTTAATTTTTTTTTTAAACCAAGTCTTTTTTTTTTAACTCTTCATAAAAACATATTTCATTTTTTTACAAACCAAGTCTTATTTTTTTTTAAATTTTCAAAACAGATCTAATTATTATTATTATTTTTTTAAAAGAACATCATTCATAAGGCAAATTTATTTAAATTAATTTTTGTCAAGTGTTTGTCATGTGCATTATAACATATCATTCGACATCATGCAAAAATGGTGTATTGGTCATTAGAGTCTAGAAGACCAGACTCTGTCTGGACGGAATGGGTGCTTAACACCTTTCCATTCCGTAACCTAGCCTCCGAGCTTAGGAATTTTGGATAGGTAAATTAGTGTTTTGTCTTTTAATTTTGGTAGATTGTAACTAGGACCAAAATTTTGTATTCTTTTGCATAGACTGTAACTAGAACCCAAAGCCTTGTAAAGTTAATTTACCAATGTTATACTTTTCTTTATTCAATCAATGACAATGAAGTATTTTGAACATGTAATTTGTATTTATATTTTTTCTTTTTTTTTTGTATAAAAAAAAAATAAATTGCGATCCACACCACTTACCCAAAAAGAAAGGGGCCCTTAAAAGCACCAAAATCTCTTTTTTGAGAACACCTAATTTTTTGGTCTCTCACACCAAGCTCACAACAGTTCCAAACTAGACAACTTATTGTGTCTATTTATATATATATATATATATATATATATTTATTTGTATATATTAAGTTTTTCCAGTTATCACCCCTCTATAAGAGCACTAGCATCGGTAGTGCTAAAAAGCTATATTGCTATTTTTAGCACCACCAAATGCAAAAATGTGGCTCCATAAGTGGAGGTATAGCCAAAATTTTTTGCTTCTTTTCTATAGTGCATAGCTAAAGATAGCTGTGCACTGTAGCTCAAAGGTATTAAAAAAAAAAAAATTTTATTCTGCGTTCACACTACTTTAATTATTTTATTGATTTCTTTTCTTTCTTCTTTTCTTTAATTTTTTCTCTTCCTTTTCTTTCATCTTTGTTCATCCGTCTCTCTCATTTTCACTACTCTTTCATTTTCTTGCTCTTTTCTTTTTTCAAAACTCTCTCTTTCTTCTCAAATTTTTCACTCAAATTCTCTCTTTCTTCACTTCTCTAGTCTTCCTCCACCTCGCCGATCCCAGCCGCTAATAGACCCACAAAGCCTACCCAACTCCGATTCAAACCTTCAATGTTATATTCAAACCCTTATCTACACTAGAGAATATTCCAATAACCCTTATCAACACCCTCCTCCACTACGCTTCAACATCCAATAACACATTCCACATGGCTTATGCAAAGCTCAAGCAAATCTTTGATGTGCTTCGAAAATGTTTGTCCCATGCAATTTTCTTGTATTTGGGCTAACACAAGAGACCCTTTTATGGAAAGCACTCAATCACAATGGCTGAACCATGTTCATTGACGAGAACCGCTACTACATCGCTTACATGGAAGAGAAACACCCAGAAATCGATGCCAATGATGTGCAGGCTTTGTGGCTGATTTGGAGTTGCTGGGTTTGGGGTTGTTGGGTTTGTGTTTGTGTTTGTGTTGTGGCTAATTTTGGTTCTTTCTTCCCAGAGGAGTTTCACACTGGTGGTAGTGGTGGTGCCACCATGAGTGCTTGAAGATAGTGGAAAATAGAGAAAAATAATAACAAATAAATGAATTATTTATTGGAGTAGATATATTATTTTATTGTGTTGTTTATATTATTTTATTGTGCTGAAAGCTAAAATAAAACCACTGATGTTGGTTCTTTCTTCCCAAAGGAGTTTCACATTGGTGGTGGTGGTGGTGGTGCCACCATGAGTGTTTGAAGATAGTGAAAAATAGGGAAAAATAATAATAAATAAACGAATTATTTATTAGAGTAGATATTTTATTTTATTGTGTTGTTTATATTATTTTATTATGCTAAAAGCTAAAACAAAACCACTGATGTTGGGTGTTTTGTAAAGTGAGAAGGTAAAATAGATAAAATAGCTTTTTGTGGAGTCATATTGCTAAATTTATGACTCCACCAATATGGATGCTCTAACCTACAAAATTACATTAGGAGACAACTTGCGAAAATAACACACCACAACTAATCTATATTTATATATATATATATATATATAATAGGTAAAGTTAAGAGAAAATCCAATTAGATTTCAAATTAGAATTCAATTAGAGTCTAATTTTGCACCACGTGTCCCATCTAATCTAAATTTTTAAATTTTTGTACCAAGTGAGTTAATTCAATGTAAAAATTAGATTTCAATTAGAGTTTAATTTTGTGACATGTGTCCCATCTAATCTAAGTTTTTAATTTTTGTACCAAATGAGTTAATTTAGTGTAAAAAACGAGAAGTCTAACATATGTAAACCATACAAAACATAATTTTTGAATGATTTTATATTTATGACCCTTTTTTTTTTGTAGAACTAAAAGCAATTCAAGTTTATAAGTCATCTATAATAATAATAATAATAATAATAATAATAATAATAGGTGAAGTTAAGAGAAACTCAAATTAGAATTCTAAATTAAAGTTCCAATTTTGCACCATATGTCTTAAATTATTTATTCTTAAAGAGTTTTATTTCTTAATTTTAGAATCAAATGTGGGACCATATCATAAATATTCATCCAAGTGAGTTATTAAGTACTAAAACCAAAAGAGTCTAAAATAAATGAATCTAAAAAAAAAAAGAAAAAGTGCTTCATAATAATAAAAAAAAATATATGGACAATTTACATTTTATACCTAATAGTATCCTTACAAAATTTTTTAAAGAGTTAATAAAATATAAAAATGACTATCAATAGTATTTAAATTATATAGGAAATATATTATGTATCTTATTATATATCTTTAAGTGTATTCATACATATGCATGGCCTTACAAGCTAGTGAATAATAAATACTAGGATCAAGGGAAGAGAGAGTGAGAGAGAAGATTCTCTACAAAGCACCATGAGTGAGGCGACAGTTAGGTCAAGAGAAGAAGATGATGTTTTGCAACGAAGTACAAAGAATGAAAGTCATCGTGACCTTGTAGGTCATGAACTCCTATGTTCCACCTTAGATGTGGAGGGTAGATCTTATAGAGATAAGCTCGTTGGAGTGTGCCCAGGAGCTTTGGAAAAGGCTTTTGACATTGAAAGCACTATAGAGATGGAAGCGATGACTAACGATAGGGTTGATGAAGATTGTCCAGGCGAGGCAACGGTTCGACTTACTGGCAACAGGAAAGGCAAAATCCAAGTTGCTTGGAAGGATGCACTTATAGTGAAAGTGTTCGGGAAAATTGTAGGCTATCATCTTGTTAGCTTAAGGAAACCGGTGAGTAAATTGGAGTGCATCGACCTCGGCAATGACTTCTTCCTCATCAAATTTTCCATCATGGAAGACTAAGCAAGAGTTCTTAAAGATGGATCGTGGTTTGTTGGAGGCCACTACCTCTCTATCATATGCTGGGAACCGAACTTCATGGCAGCAACAGCCAACCTTTCGATTGTAGTGGTGTGGATGAGGCTCCCAGGACTACCCATTGAATACTATGAGCCATTTGTGTTGAGGGATATCGGTCTGGCCATAGGTCCAGTGCTCAGGATTGACACCCAAACTGCCACGGAAAGCGAGAGGGCGCTTCGCCAGACTTTATGTCCAAGTAAATTTTGATAAACCCATTATCAAACTTGTCAAGATAGGTGGTATCTGTCAACCAGTGCAGTACGAAGGTATTAATGCTATTTGCTTCGTATGTGGCCGAGTAGGCCATCGAACTGAAGGTTATCCATATAGTACATGGAAGCCGGAGCTGGAGGAGACGACGAATGATGAAACAGAGGTAGCAAGCAGTCAAAGAGCGGGAAAGGAGCATGAGGAATCTGACAGGGGGGACTTTGGGCCCTAGATCCTGGTTACACATAGCCCAAGCCAACCCAGTCATGCTTCAAGCCCATCAACAGGCCTTGTCGCGCTAGGTCTAAGGTTAAACAAGGAAAAGCACACTTTAAGTGATTTGACAAGAGATAATGGGATGAGTGCAGATCACACTAAGAGCAATCCAAGCCTTGAAAAGTCCACAACTAAGCAAAAAGCTCAGAAGGGAAAGGTTCCCAGCCGTAGACAGCAAATTAACCATAGCCAAAAAAATTCTTTTGAATGGCGAATTGTTAACTCCAAGCCGTTTGGGTCAAGTCCACCTCTCAAGAGTGGCTTAGAAAGGATGGACTTCTCTAGTCTAGCAATGGATTTCAAAGGATTTCAAGCTGTATGCTCTATGGGAACAGTCCCAAGGCTGAATGACCCCACCATTAATTCTGATGCTAAAGGCTGAACGGAAGGTACGCAACTTAAAGGATCGGAGATTTCATTTGAACCCACATTGGAGATGGGATGCATTGATGAAATGATGCAAACACACCACCTTCAGGCAACGGGTAGAAGACCTCTGGCAGAAATCTCAAACTGTCTTGTATCAGAGGAAATTCACTCGAGTAATTGTTTGGATAAGGATGCCCCGAAAATAGCTAGCGTGGAGCTGAAAAGGATTGATCCTACCCTTCGGTCTAGAAGAGCAGTGCATGGAGATGAAGATGAACATTAGACGGGAGATGGGGATCCCATTGAGGTGGGGATCCCATTGAGGTGGATATGCAAATCGAACAAGGAGGTGACCATCTCCAACCTTCCATTTAATTTTCCAACATCTAAATTTTGCCTTTAATAATGAATTTGTTGATATGGAATTGTCGAGGTGCACTAAGCCCCACCTTTTGTAGTAATGTTAGTGAATTGGTCTGTGTACATTCCCCTGCTACCATGATTGTCATTGAGACTAAAGTTAGTGGTGATAGAGCTAAAAGAATTGCTGACAGGCTCCCTCTGGATGGGGCAATTTTTGCAAATTCATTTGGTTTTTCTGTGTATGGAAACCCAAGATTTGCTGAAAGACACCTTTTGTGGGATAATATTAAAATAGTAGTTGGGCTCCATTCCATGCCGTGGGTTATAGCAGGAGATTTTAATGAAGTCTTGATGGGGGAGGATAAGTTTGGAGGCAAACCAGTTAGTTTAGGCAAAGCCCTGCTTTTTAAGGAATGCTTGGACACTTGTAAAATGGTTGATATCGGATTCTCTGGTCCCAGATACACCTGGTCCAATCATAGACCATTAGCACACTTGGTCCAAGAGCGAATCAATAGGGTGTTTTTCAATGCTAAGTGGAATGGCCTTCACCCTGAAGCTGTAGTTCTCCACTTAGAAAAAACCCACTTGGATCATGGGGAATCTAGCATTTTACCCTTATTTTTTAAAAAATTTAGCAATATGTCCCTGTTTTGAAACTATTTTGGTTTATGTCCCTATTTTGAAATTCGATTTTATTAAAATCGAGTTATACCAAATGAAACTTAAAAAAATAAATAAATAAATTGCATGGAACTCGAGTTCATGGAGCTCGAGTTTCATACCTATAATTGCATTTAGGGAGTTCTATAGTGGCGTTTTAAATGGAACTCAAGCTCCATGAACTCGAGTTCCATGCAAGTTTTTTTGTTTTGTTTTGTTTTTTTTTTTTTTTTTTTTTTTTTTTTTTTTTTGTTTTTTTTTTTTTTTTAAGTTTGATCGCCCTATACCTATAGCTGCGTTCAAGGAGTCCTATAGTGGCTTTTTAAATGGAACTTGAGTTCCATGCAAGTTTTTTTTTTTTTTTAATCGTCCCATACTCGATTTTCTACAAATCGAGTTTTACATTGAAACCCGATTTTGAGAAAATCGAGTTTCAAAACAGGGATATAGACCTAAATAGTTTCAAAACAAGGACATATTGCCCTTTTAAAAAACAAGGGCAAAATGCTAGAATCCCCCTTGGATCACTGCCCAGTTAAGTCGTGCCTTGATAATAATAGGAACTTTCATCCTCCCAAGCCTTTCCGATTCCAACCTATATGGCATTTCCACCTCTCCTTTTCGGGGGTTGTGAGAGATGCATGGTCAAATTCTCCTTCTCTAAATCAAGATCTGTCTACTTTCTCTGATAAGACAAATACCTGGAATAGGATAGTTTTTGGAAATCTTTTCCACAAGAAAAGGAGAATATCGACTAGACTCAAGGGAATACAAGAGAGTCTATCAATTCGACCAAACGATTTTTTGGTGGAGCTGGATAGAAAACTGAGATTAGAATATGCTGAAGTGGTTAGGTTGGGGGAAGAGTTTTGGGCAATGAAGGCTCGGATCCTTTGGCTGGTAAAGGGTGATTGGAACACTGCCTTTTACCATACCTCAGCCCTTGTTCGCAGAAGAAGGAATCGCATTTTGTGCATGAAAGATAGAGTAGGAAGTTGGTTGAGTGGAGATAAAAAGATTGCGGAATACATTAGAAAGGGCTTCATGGAGCTTTTTAAATCAGATCACTGCTCTGCCTCCTTAGCAGATTGGAATCCTCCGTTCTGGTACTCCTATCTTAATGAGGAGGAAGCTGCCTCCATTGATAATATGGGGACTGATAAGGAGATATCAGCCGAGTTATGGGGTTTGAAACCTTTTAAGGCCTCTAGTTCGGATGGCCTTCACGTAGGTTTTTTCCAACGGTTCTGGCTTGTTATGGGGGAATCTGTGAAAAATGATGTGAAGTCTATTTTCAGCTCTAGGACTATGCCGGAATACTTGAATAAAACTCTCATCACGTTGATTCCCAAGTGTAAGAATCCCAAATCTTTGAACAACTACTGACCTATCAGCTTGTGTAACATTGTTTATAAGTTGGTGACGAAGATAATTGTTGCTCGCATCCGGCCTTTTTTGTTGAAACTTGTCTCTCCTTTTCAGTCAGCATTTGTTCCAGAGAGGAAGGGTATGGATAATGTGATAATTGTCCAAGAAATCATCCATACAATGGCTAGGAAGAAAGGAAAGGGAGGGGTGATGGAAATTAAGTTGGATTTGGAAAAGGCCTATGACTGCCTGGAATGGAGTTTCATTAGAGACACTTTAAAGCTTTTCAGAATCCCCAATAATTTGATTTCTCTAATTATGAGCTGCATATCTTCCTCGGCAATCTCTGTTTTATTTAATGGGGGTGCTTTAGAAGCTTTTCTCCCTTTGTGAGGAATCTGACAAGGAGATCCCTTGTCACCTTACCTCTTCATCCTTTGTATGGAGGTGTTAGGGGCTTTAATTGAAGATAAATGCAAAGAGAAGCTTTGGAATCCAGTCAAATCTTCGCAAAGTGGTCCGACATTTTTGCACTTATTTTTCGCAGATGACCTAATGCTTTTTGCAAAGGCAGACCGAAAAAATTGCACTGCAATCAGGGATGTGCTAGATACTTTTGTTCTCTTTTAGGGCAAAAAACCAATGAAGAGAAGTCTCGGGTCTATTTTTCTCCTAATGTGGATCAGAATTCTAGAGAAGAGCTTAGTGAAGTGTTGGGTTTTAGATCCACCCCTTCCCTTGGGAAGTATTTGGGGTTTTCCATTAAGCATAAGGGTGCACCGCAAGATTTTGGGTTCGTTATTAATCAAATCCAAAGTAAGTTAGCGAGTTGGAAGGCAAACTTGTTATCTTTTGCAGGGAGAATTGTGCTGACCCAATCGGTGACTTCCACCATACCTAACTATACTATCCAGTGCATGGCTCTTCCCCCCAAAATCCTTAAAGGTGTTGACAAGTTGAATAGAAATTTTATATGGGGTTCATCAGATAGTAAGAAGAAACTTCATCTTATTGGATGGAGCAAAGTCACGAGGGATAAGGAGGAAGGAGGTTTAGGCATTCAAGCAATGAAGCCGAAGAATACTGCCCTATTAGCTAAGTTGAATTGGAGGTCTAAAACTGAGAAAGCAACATTATGGGTTCGAGTACTTTCCCATAAGTACCGTGGGCAGAGGAGAAGATCCCCAAACTTGCTTAAAGTTATCTCTTGCTCACCCACTTGGACTGGCGTTAAGATGGGTGAAGACACTATTAATAAGGGTGCCAAGTGGGTTGCTGGAAGTAATAGTGGCCTTTCTCTTTGGTTTGATAAATGGATGGACACTGGTACTCTCAAAAGCTGCATTTTTGGTTCGCTAAATGGAGGTGAAGAGGATATCGAATTAAAGGATGTGACAGGCTTCTTTGGCTAGAAATGGGAGGAGTTGTCTTTTTTCTTCCCAAATAGATTATGATAGATATTAAAGCCACCCCAATGCCTTATTCCAATCAAAGAGAGGACAAGGCTGTCGTGGGGTCCATCCCCCAGTGGAGAATTCAAGCTCAAAGATGCTTATCGTATAAGGAATACCAATAATCCAAAGCATATGAATTGGCCTTACAGTGAGGAGTGGGTTTGGAATATTTCTGCCATTCCGAAAATAAGGTGCTTCCTTTGGCAATGCAGTCATCATAGCATCCCGGTTCGTGTGATCCTCGCCGAAACAGGTATGAACATCACTCCACTGTGTCCTGTATTTAACGCAGCCCCTGAAAAAATTATTCATGCTCTTAAAGATTGTCCTAAGGCCCAACTCTTCTGGAATTCCTTCTCTCCCCCTTGCTCTGCCGCTTCTTTTTCCGGTACTCACCTTATGGTGTGGCTGAGAATTAATTGTAAGTCGATGAGGCAGTGGCGTGGTTCTAAGTTAGATTGGTCTATTATTTTCCCCATTGCGGTCTGGATACTTTGCTTAAACCAGAATAATATAGTTTTTGGCAAATCTTCAACTCAGAAAGATTTAAAGGCCGAGACCCTAGAAAAAACTGCTAAGATGGCGTATCTGGGGATTTCCGAGAAGCACATGAAAGCTAGAACAAAAATCTAGGTTAGGTGGCTGCCCCCTCCAATCAATTGGTTGAAGTTAAACTCGGATGGTGCATCCATGGAAAACCTTGGTCTGGCTGGAGGAGGTGGGCTGATCCGTAATGAATTTGGGGAATAGGTGAAAGGCTATGCAAGAGCTATTGGCTGTGCTTCCAGCGTTGCAGCGGAGCTGTGGGCATTAAGAGATGGCATCCGGCTCTGTATCTCCCTTAAAATCCCAGCGCTTGTGGTTGAGCTCGATGCGAAATTGGTGATTGATCTTTTAAAGGTCAGTTAGTTCTATTAATGCAAATCCTTTTCACCAAAAATAAATAAATAAATACTAGGATCTCTTCTATTGTTCCCCCCACCCCCCTTATATTACACGGGTAACCCAATACCAAGCACCAATGAGTATTTGTCTTTAAAAAAAAAAAAAAAATACCAACTAGTATTAATTTGTGAGGGAAAAAAAATAATTGTTAAACAACCAACCCACGAACAAGGCTGCTGGCTTGGACTTTATATATAGAACTAGTCGCTAACCCGTGTGATGCACGGGAAAGCTATTGTGTATGATATAAACTTATTTTTTTTCTCTTCCTCTTTGATTGTACATTAGAATTCTAGTCTTATAGTTTCCTATCTTTGATACGAAACATTAAATTACGTAATGAAAAATAGAAATCAAACTTAAGTTTAAAATAAAATGGAGAATTAAAATCTTTAACATCCTCAATTATCCATAAAATGTATGAAACACAAATTTAAAGAACTACTTAATCAATATTTCAAATAAATTGAAAAAAAAAAAAAACTTTAAAAAGTGTATTTTGTATCTTCTTCCTTTGTTGCTTTGTAATAATCACTGAATATGTCCTTTTGTTTTCCTTGAGTACAAATGTTGGTGTGAGTTGCACATTGTTTTGAACATCAACTTTTTGAAACTTTGTAGAATCATCACCTTGTTCACTTGATAAGTTGCTACTACATTCATTTGAAGTATCATTGATGTAAGCATGACAATAAAACAAGTTGATAAATGTATTACAACATAAACAAATTAAAAATCTAATTTGTAATTTTGCTATATTAAAAAATACGTACTTCTAACATTTTATCAAGCTAAATTGCTTTGTCAATATTTTCAAAAGATTCAAAATCTTTCTTGACGATGTAGAATTCCCATCCATACTTAAGATTATAATCATTTAGTTGTATTTGGAAAACAAATTCTATTCCATTCAGATTTTCTATTTGCACAGGAAGGACGACTTCTTTGGGTACCTAACAAAAGTAATATTTTTCAGTACACTCAAGTAAAACTTGGACAAAGATGTTCTACTGAAACATGGCAATAAACGGGAGTTCTACTGATCCATGTTTCCTATGGATGTCTCATAATGAGGTATGTACAAACTTTTTTGTTGATTGGAAGTAAACTTAATGATGAATGCTAACTATTTTGAAGGATAAAATGTTATACATAATGGTCGGAAGCAAAACTGATTTAGTGATTGTGAAAATTTCGTAGATATTTGACAGATTCACCAATAAATTATAAATCATTCCTTGGAAGTTGACTGTATTAGCAGCATGTGTGCTCAGTCCTTTGTTGCAACAATATTTAAAGAGAAGGCCATAATATTTGATTGAAAAGTTCCATTTTTTTTTCAATAGTTTTGATAGAGATTCATAGGCCCAATGGTGAAACCCTTTTTGGACAACCTTCAAGAAGGTTTTGTGATGGCCAACTATCATATATTTTATACATAAATAGGCTAGAAAAAAAAAAAAAAATTAGAGGAAAGTAGCAAACCTTGGTGGTGGCGTTAATAAAAGGCAAAGATTGAGGGGGCGGACTATAACGCACGATTGAGAGAGAATGAGCAACGATCAATCTGACAATCTATATGAATTTCAATCAATATATTTATTCAGCAATCTAGCCATAGGAATCCAATTTTCAGCCAACATTCAAGAAACATTAATAGAAGAAACCATTATGTTCAAAACTCTAATCATTAAAAAATCAAACCTACTTATCAATATCCCTTAAACTTTCAAATTGATAACCTTAGAGACCATTATGATTCAATTAATCTCCTTTCTACTATATAAACCTATCTCACCATCAATACCAATCTCAATTTCTAACATATGAATCATAAAAAATTCAAACCCATAGCTCAGTTTCCACTAAAAATATTCAAATTGATTAAAGCTTTTCTTTCATGAGACAACTAATGATAACCAAAACAACAATAAATGAAATTTTCTGGTAGTTAGAAGAACCAACAACAAACAGGCAAAAAACTTTCAAAGTTTCAATTTCATACTCTTATTCAAAAGAATTATAAGAATTGCAATAGTAACATAATTGCTTTGACTCTAATTATCTCTCTGCAATAGATTCTTCCACAATCTAAGAAGCTTCAATTTATATTTTATGCAAAGAAGTGACTCTTTGCACAAACTGCTGGGGACTAGTAATTTCAGTTGACTGCCAGTGCCATATCAAACTAAAGTAGAATGGTCAATAATTGAAGAAATTTTGGTTCTAGAAAGCAATAAATTTCCTACAATTTTATTTTGATAAGTGAGTTGAACATGTGGAGCTAAGGTCAAAATGAAGATCTGTCTAGTTGTTTAGTCTCTAATAACTCATGATCTTTGAAAGAATTTATTTTTAGTTTTTGGAGGAGGAGGGGTGCATTCTACATGGTATTCATGTTAAACAAAACATCAATCTATAAGAAAAATAATTTTAAGAATTGTTTACAGGAAAATAAAATTTATGCAAACAGCCTAAACATTTAGAAAATCTAAAGATCAAACATTACAGCCCAACTTACTTGTCACCAATAAATTTTGTCTGAGTGAAGTAGCCAAGAGAGAGCACCTCCATAAGATTATGTTGCTTATGTTGCCCAGCGAAATGCATAAGCTGTGGCTGTCTAGAGTATTTCCCCTGTGTGCATTTAAGAAAATGTTAGTGGAATCTTCAATAGATTAAGGTCGCTTCATAGCTTCCTTACCTATATAAAGTTATCCATATATTTAAAACTATTTTTATGCTTACGTGAGTCCTGAAAGGTTATATTCCAATCGATGGCCCCTAAAACCTGAAAATTTGCGAAGCAGTCATAATTATTTATTGCATACAATGACCAGCCAAATCAAACTTAATGCAAACAAATCAATGATATGTATATAAGTGATTTAGAGAATTTTTGGAAAACCTCTGACATCCGAGCTTCTATCCTCTCAATTTGAGATCCAAACTTGTTCTTGCAATACTCTTTCTTATTGATGCCTTCTTTTGGGGCAGAAGGATTAAGTTGAAATGCATGCCATCTAATCTGCAAATGTAGTTGATAAAAGATAAGAGTGGGAACACAAACACACACACACACACACACACACACACAGAGCAAACCTCAAAGTCATAATGATCCTTAGATGCAGCTATAGCTTTGTCAATATTTTTTTTTTGCCCACAAAGCACCATGGACACACAGTGTCTAAACTGATATCTATTTTTATAAGCTTTTTCTGAGTGTTGTTTCCAATTGACTCGGACGTAGACATGATGCCTTTGTATCTGCAAGTTTTTTGAAATATATTGATTAAGTTTTGAATGCAGTGAAGTACAGTGGTTTTACTTCTTCACATGTTATAACTCAAGATAACATTTTCTAACAAAGAATTATTAACTTAACAAATTACAAACACATGTACTCTTGAATCGGAACCCCTAGATCAAAATGAAGCCAGATGCATAACCCATGACTACTTGAAAAGCTATATTATTCAAAATTAATAAAATTTTCTGTAATGACATTTGTGGCTTTATTAGAATAATCATTATTGATCTCCATCACATGAAATAGTATCTACACAGGGACAGAGCATAAGCACTGCCACTCAAGTAAGCAATGCCTCCCCTATGTCACCTAAGCTGTCAACAGCGAAACTTGTCTGTCTCAGCTTGATTGCATCCATCAAGTAATACAAACCAAATTGATGTAAAATAATTACTCTTTTTGTATCTTTTTTGTGCTACACACAGTACAAAATTCACACATAAAAGTCAACCTGATGAAGAATCAGATATGTTGTTTACTACTGAGAAGGAAGACATCCCACTAGTTGATGAGAAAGATCAACTCAGAGAGCAACAAATCAGAGGGTATACATGATGTGAAAATTGATCTTGTGCATCTACTATCAATTAACCTTCCATGATGCTTGAAGTGACAAAGCTTAATTATGTGATAAGCAAGAACTATTCCAAACCCAAAGACTCATTTAAACTACAATTCAATTAAATCTAGAATACAAAACAGAAACAGGAATACCCCTAACATCAGCATAAATTTCAAAATCAAAACTGAATTCAAACATTGGCAGCTATACATGAACCCAGATAAGAATTCACAAAATTAAATCCAAAAAAACTGAATTGAAAATCCCTACCTACAAAACAGAAAGAATCCAGATAATAAATTGACTGTCCTTGTCTTGTAGTTGTATTACCAAATAACCCAAATAACAAAATGCCAAATCCCTACCTACAAAACAGTAAGAATTCAGTTTTCAGCCAACATTCAAGAAACATTAATAGAAGAGAAATAGTGCAGTGCAGAAAGTTTGAAACAGTGCAGTGTAATACAGATTTTTATGAAATTCATGGAATCAATTAGCTGACTAACCACCAGGGCTTGTTGAACCACTAAGCTCTCCTTAGCAATGGGTTTGAAATTATGACCATGATACCCAGAAGACTTCACATATATATAAAAAAGACAATTTTATTTATGATCCCAATTAAGCTCTTTAAGATACATGATGCACAAATTATTCTGGATAGTGACAATAATAAGTACTCTCTAATACAATTATTTACATAAAAAGAATAGGTTCCAAAAATAATCACCACAATCTATTAAACAATAAAATTTCAATATAATCTTTGGAAAATCTCTGTTTGTGATTTGCACTGAGTCATAATAAAAAGGCTGACCTTATAAATGGTGCACATCATTTTCAAGAGAGAGAGAGAGATAGATAGATTACTCCATAAAAGAAAATTCTATAAATTATATCCAATTTTATATCTAACTCGGAAAAGTTATGGATCCCAATATGACTATGTGCTACACTACAGGGATAGCATTCCCCCTGCCTAATGAAGTAGTCTTAGGCACACAACAAGCTAGGGTAGCATAGCATCCTCAACATATAAAATTTAGATTGTGTTGCAACACACAATCTGAAAATGTAATGAATGTCTAACCTCAACGTACTCCACACTAATTTCACTAAAATGATCAGGTATGTTGTGTGATGAGAGCAAGCTGATAACTCCACCAGAACCAATGTACTCCACACCAATTTTGCTTAGTTTCCACTAAACAAATTCAAACCAATAGCTCAGTTTCCACCAAACAAATTCAAACCTTGCTCAGTTTCCACCCAAAAAAAAAATCAAATTGATTATCACCATTTTAATATCTATTTAAAATGTTGAAGATGTGACTCACTTCAAAAAATATTATCGTCAAAAGCCAAATATTTATTTGATAAGCAAGAACTTTTACTGGAACACATTACTATTAGTTACAGAGTTCCAAACCCAAAGACTATATAAGTGTGTGCACAAACTCAATTACATATACAAAGAGAAACACAGCTAAAACTACAATTCAATCAACTCTAGAATACAAAACAGACTTATCAGTTTAAATTTCAAAATCACAAAATTATCCAACACATAACTGGGGTAAAAAATCTCATAAAGGTTGGGATTTCTTCTTTAATTTTCCTGCTCAAGATATGGATTTGTACAGTAGCACGTACTTGCAGTAGAAAGAACATTAAGGAAACATTTATTAGAAAAAAATTAATAGCAAAGCTATAGTTCATTCCACAATTGATACATTATCTACCAAAACCTATAAAGTAATCCACAATTGACAAATTAATTAACAAAGCAAAACTCACAATTCACCAATGTATCTAAAAAGACCCTTCACAACTGATTGAGCTTCCATTTACTTGTGCTTCATTGTTTTTCTCTCCTCAACACCTAAATAGAAGCTTAATTAAAATTTTGAGAATATAATCCAACATACAAAACCCAAAAATATCTGAAAAAAATCACAAACTTGGTCATCCATAAAAAATAAAAACAAATCTGGGTATCCATAAACTTGGTCATCAAAAACATGAAATTTAAACTCTAATCAACAACTAATCTATCCAAACCTACTGTATTTGAAATTTCAACTAAAAATTTTCTCAAATTTGAATCACACACACAGACCAAAATTCAACAAAATCAATCAGAAAAATCAATTGGTACATACAATTCAAAAGAAACCAATACTGAAAAAACCCATTCTCGCCTTCTTTCCATTTGTAATTAAAACCAATAACCCCAATGCCTAAATTAAAGACCATCAACCTAATAAGACACTTAGCCCAAAATAACAAAACTTGAATCATATATAACACCAATTTTTCTTGTCTAAAAATACCTGCACTGTAGTGGTTTTGGCTGTATATGGGTGAAGGCTAGGCTGAGGGTGGGGTGATGGTTTGACATGGTGGCAACCCTCAAATCTCTTTCTCTCTCTACCATTGACGGAAAAAGAACTAAACAGTTTTTGGTTTTAAGAAAGAAAGAGAGAATGGTTGAACTTGTCAAAAGAGAAGGAAAAGCATAATGAAAGGGAAGAGAGAGCATCTGAAATTTGAATGCATAAGGTTTGAAAGAGAGGAGTCAGGTTAAGCTAGGTTTTGTTTTGTTTTTGTTTTTTTTTTAAAAGATAAGTATTTGGGTTTTTTTTTTTTTTTTTTTTTTTTTAGTGAAAAGAGTTTTTAATTTTAATGTTTTAAATATTGTGCTGGTGTGGAAAATTGTGGGAGTTTCAGAGACTTTGGTTTTATATATATAATAACTAGTCGCCAATCCATGCGATGCACGGATAACTATTAAATATGAGAAATTAAAAATACGCTTTTCTCATCATAAATAATGTAATAAATACAATTAGAGAAAGATTACTAAATCGTTGATTTCATTAAAAATAACATTTTGTAAATTATCTTCAGGCTTGGAAATGCTCTCAAAATGTTGAAGAACATAATATTCACTTCAATGACATGTTAACCCTTTTGAAGTGATGTAAAATTCTCAATATACTAAATTTGCTCAATAGAGGATCACCAAATAGGAATGACACATAATTCTTGAAATTGAGTCATATATAAACCTGTGTCTAAAAATGAACAACAATTTCATATCAAAAAGTACAATATATCCACACTACAATAAGTACAAAGGAAATTGATCATGCAAGAATACATATTTTGCATCAAGTTAGGCTCACCTTCCACTTAAAATTGAAACTTAACACAAATTTTGGTATCAAGATTCTCTGAATGTCATAAAGACCAATACCAAACTAAATAGATGGATTGTAGAGAACCAAATTCCAGGTACACAAGCTATCCTACAATTATATTATGACTATTTGATAATCCTATTAGATCTCTAATGCCCATAATCCTCTGTTTTATTACATATAAGTAAAACAAATAAATTTAACAAAATCTAACTTTTTGGTCATATGCTTGCATAAGCTTCAACTCATTCTCTAATCTCTCTATTAATTCATTTGTAGAAAATTTTTATGAACAAACTTAATAAACTGATAGAGAACATTATACAAACATATAAAAACAAAACCAACAATGGTTTTTATGAATTTAATTAAGAAAAAGTTATTGTTGAAAGTTGACAAAAGTACAGTCGTAAGTGAGGTTTTTTAAAAATGTACATAAGCAAATAATCTAATAAACTAACAATCATTAACTACTAATTATTAAGATGGGATGAAGTTTGAAAAGGACAAATTTATTTGGAATCAAGTAATTTGTAAACCACCGCATATATGAATGTGAAAAGAAAAAGAAGAAAGTACAAGTAGAAATCTATCTTGGGTTGCAACAATAATGGAAATGAGCAACCATAGGTATTGTATAAATTCAAACCATAAATATTGCAATATATACCTATAAATAGATATCAATAGTTATATAAATTGCATCATCAATGACATGTTTTTTAATGAGACATTTTTTTTTTCTAGGACTCCAAAACTCATAATAAAATATAGTCTAAAGGAATTAAGAATGTGGAAGACATGCATATAAAGGCCAAAAAGTATTCAAGACAATCTGTAAGGTTGAATTTTATCAACCATCTTGTTGGCTTTATTTCGTGCCAAATTTGCTTGTATTTTAGCAATTAGTAACCTTTTATTTAGGTGGGAATCATGTAAAAGGTAGTGAATGAGAGAGTGTGAAGAAATGCTCAAGATTGTGCAAGGATGCAGAGACTCGCAGCTGGAACTCGCGGGTGACTTGCAATTGGCAAGCCGCCAAAGCTAGCACACGTGTGAAGCATGCAGGGGAGCTGAAGAGTCATGCCAGCTGTTGCACTACTGGACAAAAATCCCAAGCTGGCCAGGCCGTTAGCTCGCAGCTTGAACTCGCGACACAGCCCAATTATGAGGCCAAGTCGCCAGACCACCCTGTTTGGGAAAAACTGACTTTTCACATTCCTTCTCACCTTACTATATATAGACCCTGATACCCACGAAATGTAGAGAGCTTCTAGAGAGAATTTTGAGAGAGAAACCCTAGAGAAAAACAAGATTAATTCATCCACAATCTTCACATAGAGACTCTTCAAATTCCTCTACTCTTTTCCTTTCCATTGTCAAATCCTTGAGAGGTACATTAACAAAACCTTTTCTCACCATACCCATATCTGTGAGAAGGCCATTTGGTGTTTGGGAAGCAGTTAAGAAGGGACCAATTTTATATTGGTTGATGCTATGGTCAAGTAGCGGAATTCGGTAAGCTAAAGAAGAAATAGGTTCGGCATAACCTTGTTGGAGTAGGAGCTTGGAGGGCTAAGGTACATTGGGTAGATTAGGCTTGGAGGGTCTTTTGCTGTTCATGTATCCCAACTACATTCTTTAGTGGATTATTTACCGCTTGGAGGGCGGCGGAGAGGTTTTACGCTGAGGGCTTCGGTTTCCTCTTCGATAACACATCGTGTGTTGTCCTTATGTTTGCATCTCTCTTCCCTTAATCTTTTCCATTTAATTTTTGCTGTGGATGTGATTTTATTTGGTTTAGATTGTTTATCAATTCTGTATTAAGCTTATGTTCATATTCCGCACATTAATTGTTTGACATTAAGCTTGAATTGGTAACTTGTATATTGGGGGTCTAAACGTTCATAGTGTTTTATACACTTATTGAACTTTCACAATCAATGTATCAGCTCTACTGATTCTTTGACTCCACAAAATTAGAAAGAACAGGTTGAGAGAAAATTTCAATTGAATCCAATACCATTCAAAGCTAAACTTTACCCCTTGGGAGTTATTAGCTTTGCCAAGATGGACTGTTTATGGTAAAGAAATTGTACGCTTCACTTGGCAAAATTAATTCCCAGTTTCCTAACACTTGAAAAGGAAAATAAAAAAAATATTACAATCAACAACCACTATGTCGAAAGGAAAATAAATATATATTACAATCAATAACCATAATGTGTTCGTGTTCATCATTGTTCACTTGAGCTAATGAGCTAACCAGAATAATACACATAGACTTTAAATTGGCAGGTCTTAGCTTGCTAAGATAATGCTCAAACCTAATTTTTTTAAAGGATATGCATGCATTGTATCAATTAAACATAAAAATGAAATAATATCATCTTTTATCTCCATTGATTTGTACCTTTATGATGTATACAAAGTACAAATATGTTCAACTTTTATAACCAAATGGGATAATAGGAAAAGAAGAAGAAGCTTGTTGCTAGATATTAGACTTTCATAACAAAACAACAATATAATTGTATGGTTCGATATCAATGGATTGAAATTATATTTAAGCTCATTGGTGGGCTAGCAAACAAAAAGTAAAATAAAGAAAACCAAAGTGAATCTGAATATGAAATGGCAATCCTGTGCTCCATGAAATCCAACCTTCTGCATAGCAACATAGGCTAGGTAGCAAAGGCCTTGCAATAGCACTAATCTTGGTTTTACAGATTGGCCCGCAATTCTACCAACCTATAAAAACAATTATGATACAAAAATTCACAATCCAAATCCAATACCAAGGAATATTCATTCAAGAACTTCTTTTGATATTTTTTATGAAAAAATATGAGAAACTTACCTTAATAGAGAAATGAAGAGCTCCATTAACATTTTCTGGTACATGCTTATGTAAATCTGCAACAATAGTATAGTACTCAAACTTTAAAATTAGAATTCAATTATTTATTAATTTAAGATATAGATATGTGGCTAAGTTTAAAATTATTCACTTTCAAAATTTAATTGATCTAATGCACATGGCTGAGTCTAAAATTATTCACTTCCAAAATTTAATTGATCTAATGCCCTCACATAAATTAAATCCCAGCCTGCTTGAATTGGTATTAAGTTTGTCTGGTTGTGGAAGTACTTTGGAAGCTTTATATCAAACATATGGTGTGCGTCTATGAAAAGTGAAACTGTTTTGCTTCTAGGAAAGTTAACTAAACCTGGGTTAGAGGAGAAAGATGAAGAATAAGAATAGAGAATTTATCGGTTATGAAATCAGAGAAAGAAATCACATTAAAAAAAATTAATTTAACAAATTTTTAGGTGCAGATTAGACTCTTATAATCTAAATTGAAACCAACAATACTCGAATTAAAAGCAATTCAAACATTAACACTTTACAGATATCTGATGTGTTTCAAACTAATATGTAAATATTGTAGAGAGAGAAAAGAGTCCTAATCCGTAAATTTGATATACCACCAATTTCAGGCTTAAGCCAAAAAATCCAATTTATATATATTCAATACATACAACAAAAGAATTGGGGATATAACCTTATTGCAACCGATGAACACCACTGTTAGTCCAGCAAATCCATCTCAAAGAGCTACTTAATGGTCATCGCAATCTTCTTCGACACACTTATTCCATATGTTGCCTCTCCATCAGACTGGGGATATATTTATAACTTGGGTGATTGCAGTTGTTGAGTTGTGCTAGAGAAGGTGGAGCTGTTGAGTTGTGGGAGAGAAGGACTGATGGTGGTTCTGGGTTGTGGAGAGAAAATTGAGAGTGAAGATGGGCAAAGAATCGGGTTTAAGAGAGGAGCAAATTTTTTTTTTTTTGGGTATATTGGGTTTTATGTATTATTGGGTTTCAGAGAAAAAAAAAAAGAATTTGAAAGTTCAAAAACGTGTATAAACACCCTTGAACGTTTAGACCCCCAAATAACAACTTAACCAATTCAAGCAATATGTCAAACAACAAGTGTGCGGAAACTTAACATAAGCTATAATATGGAATTGGTTAAAAACTATCTAAGCCAAATCAAAACATAATCCACAGCAGATAATAAAAAGGCAAAGATAGAGAGGAAGGAAGATGCAAACACAAAGACAACACGCGATGTGTTATCGAAGAGGAAACCGAAGCCCTCGGCGTAAAACCTCTCTGCCGCCCTCCAAGCGGTAAACAATCCACTAGAAAATACAGTTGGGATACATGGACAGCAATAGACCCTCCAAGCCTAATCTACCCAGTGCACCTAAGCCCTCCAAGCTTCTTGCTCCAACGAGGTTGCGCCGAACCTTTTTCTTTTCTAGCTTCCCGGATTCCGCTACTAGACCGTAGCATCAACCAATGAAGATTGGTTCCTTCCTAACTGCTTCCCAGAAATCCAAACAGCTCTCTCACAGTAATGATAATGGTGAGAATCAGGTTTGGTATAATGCATCTCAAGGATTTGACAATGGAGAGGAAGAGAGTTGAGGAATTTGAAGAGACTCTAATGTATAGATTGTGGGTGAATCAATCTTGTTTTTCTTTAGGGTTTCTCTCTCAAAATTCTCTCTGGAAACTCTCTCAAAATCGTGGGTAAAAGGGGTATTTATACTGGAGTGGGAGAGGAATGTGAAACGTCAAGTTTTACAAAACAGGGGTGGCTCGCGGCTTGACTAAGTCGTGAGATCCAGTCGCGAGATAACCGTATGGCCAGTTGTCCTGTTTTGTCCTGTAGTGCTCCAGCTTGCATGACTGTTCACCTTCCAGCATGCTTGGCATGTGTGCTGCGTCTGGCGGCTTGCAGCCGCGAGTTACCCGCGAGGCCCAGCTGCGAGTCTTTGTTTTCTTGCACACTCTTGAGCAATCTTCACTCTATCTCACTCACTACCCTTACATCAAACCCACCTAAATACAGGGTTACTAAATACTGAATTACAAGCAAATTTGGCACGGAATAAAGCCAATTAGATGGTTGAATAAATTCAACCTTACAATCTCCCCCTTTGGCTATTCCGTGACAAAACCCTAAAACAGACTCTAGACTTAACATGTGAGTTGGGAACAGTTGAACAAAACTCACTCACACCTAACTCTAGAAGTTGTGAAGCACTTGAATCATATGAACATAAGACTCCTGAAACACAACAATATACCATGATCATTGTTAAGCAGAAAATTGTGAAATGCATATGAAACAGGCAATATGTGATCAAGCAAAGATGGAGTTAAGAAACAAACCATGGCTTGATCAACCAAGTGAACACCACAAGGTAGTGATCACAGTGCTCATTCGCACTTGGAATGAACACAAGGACATACAAGTTAACAAGCCCAAGGCAAGACACTTGTATGTTCAACACTCAACCAATGCATAGTACACAAGGTATATGCATCTAGGAACAATCCTACAAGGGCACAAGAGTGACAATACATAAATCAAAATGCAAGACATTTAGATTAAAGTACTGATTTTAACATAGCATAAAGGCTGCATAAAGCAAGGTACATACCAAAAAGCCTACAAATTATGCATAAAACATTAACCCTAAAAACTTACAAAAGCACATGGGTACAAACCACCATATAACAATTTACAAAACACAATATAACAACTTAAACTGAAAACTTAAACTGAAGAAGAATGTAAAGACACTCCCCTTTAGGTAATATCCTCCCCCTCTGATCATGCCTATCACTCCCCCTTTTTGTCATGGAATAGGCTATTCATCATCTTCCAGCTTTCTCTGAATTTGATCCAATTGAGTTTGAAGAGAGGTAAACTTCATATCCCATCGAGTGTTGTGATGGTGTAGAGAAGCTGTGAGTGCAGACATCTTTGTATTTAACTCGTGGACAGAGGACACAATGCGACCAAGTTTCTTATCAAGGGAGAGAGTGCTGAAATGAGAGCCACTGTGAGATGCAGAAGTTTCTGGTTTGGCTCTTTTCCGACTATGTCCAATGCTTGCATTGAATGTATGCATGTTGATTGGACTTGGTTTTAAGTGAGGAGATTCATCTGCCGTTGGATAAATTCCCTTGAGCTTCAGGATCCGTGAAATGAGACAGCAGAAAGGAATGCATGTCCGAGACTTAGTTCGAAGAACAGTTTTGCACAGAACATGAAAGATATGAGCACAAATGTCTATTTCCACATCAGAGATTAGATCATGAAGAAACAAAGCACGTCCGAGGTTCATATACCCAGTGCTTGATAAAGGGTACAAATTGTGAAACATCACAATTGTAAGCACTCTCAGTTTTGGAGGAAGAGAGGAAACACTGATGGATTTTCCATTGGGTGAGAACTCCAAGTCTTGACCAAGACTTTCTTTGAGAAACTCCTCATCAGGACAAAGATCATCATAAACCGGTGAATGTCGGAATATTGGTCTGTTGATGTGAAGGATTTCTGCCAGATATGTAGGAGAGACAGAGAAGCTCTTTTTTCGAACCCAGCACTTAAGTTCATTTTCTTCCACAATTGCGTTGGCATAAAATTCTTTTACCAAATCTTCATATGCGTCATCCAGATCAGAGAGAAGGTAATTCCAGTCCTTGTGAGCAAACCATTTCGGAATGTCAGTGTCATGAAGTGTAGACTGATCCACAGTTCTTTCTAGTATTGGTGTAGCATTTTGAAAATAATTCTCATGAGACTGATAGGCTGCATAGGATCTGAACTTGTTGGGATCGAATCTCTTTGATGAAGAGCGAGTTTCTTTTGTTTGAGGTGGGTAATCATCAACATCAATGACGGGTTCCTTCCCTTTGGAACTACCTCCTTTCACAGCTGCTTTCTTGAATGGTGACATGTCTAGTCTGTATTATGAATAAAGGAAATGACGGAACACAATCCAACAGACTTTATTAGCAGTGGGTTAGTGGTAATTTAGGGATAATGAAGAAACCCTAATAGCTGGATGAAAATGACCAGAAAATAGCAATGAGGGACACAAATGACCCAAATTGAACTACACAGTAGAGAGGGTCAAAATAAAACCACACAATCAGCTGAAAAAGAACCCACATTCAACACAGGATCATTTTGAAACAACAGATCAACAGCAGATCAGACAAGATGATAAACCAACAAATAACAAACCTTAGCTAAGCACATGATGAAGAACAAAGCCAACAATTTAAAATAGCTCAAAACAGAAACAAAAGCTTCCATAAGCTAAGCATGGACAAAGAGTAATAGCCGAGCTAAAAACCCATCTCAAAATCACAATCAAATGCGAATAATCCAGAGGGAAAACCATAACAACAAGTAGAAAAGAGTTCAAGACAGAAAGCACCATACCTGTTACTCGACGATTTTGAGCTGAAAAGAGGCAAAAAATGGAGATCGAAAATGGAGGCACGGTGTGAATGGGTAAGATCAGATGAGAAAGACAATGAACAGTCACAAAAATATCGAGGGAAAACAAAAAGTTTAAAAACTGCCCCTATATTTCCAAAACACGCGTTTTTCGCGACTGAAATGAGTCGCCAGATCAAGCCGCCAAAACACTCAAGGACAAAAATTTGAAAAAAATTTTCTAAGTGTTTTTCGCGACTGGAAGGTCTACCCGCGAGTGAGTCGCGAGCTGAGCCGCGAAAATCTCTGAGTAAACCTCGCGACTGGACCTTCCACTCGCGAACAAGTCGCCAAAAAAGACCCGTGAAGATGCGACTGAGGCTCGCGACTTGACATACCCGCGACTGAGCTGCCAAAATAGGGCAAAACAGGATTTTTGAAATTTTCAGATTTTTCAAACAAAATACTTTCCAAAAATACCTAAAACACTTAAAAATCTTTTTGTGCTTGAATTAACAAAGATTGAGCATGTGAAAACACATTTCATTAAGTACAATCACACAAATGAATATGACATTTATTGAACATAAACTTGTGTGTTGTGTGTGGATATCAATAATGAGATAGTCCTTAGTCTAATGTGAAGCTTCAATGATCAATTCAACCAAGATATACACAATTAACACTAGATTATGTGACCCATCTCAATTATAGAAATATGTATATATGACCTCCCACAAAACTTGATAACATAATTTGGAGCTTTACATTTAACTCCACTTTTAATCATAACATTTGATCTTTTTGATCTTTTGAGGCAATCACCTCTCATTGTGAGAGTGATATTTGATATTTCACTTTAATGAACAAGCCTTTGGCCTTTTGAATAAACATTTTCTTTAATATAAAGTCGCTTACCCTTTTTCCTAGTCAAATACTAGAATATGCGACAGGCTTTTGCAGCTCAATATCTCTTTTTATTTGGAGATTTACATTTGGTGAGCTCTTTTTAGCAAAACAAAAATAAAGAGTGGGAAGATATATAGACGCAAGTCTATGCATGTCTCAAGATCAACAAAACCATTCACTAATCATTCATGACAAGTTTGAAGATCTATTTACAACAATCACATGGATTTCAAGATTTCTCCCACAGAGATATGAGTGCAAAGAAACAAGCAATGCTCGAAAATGCACAAAGCCATTAGCACAAAGGTATAAGGCAAAACAAGTTTTGAGACAAAAACTCAACAATGTCAATCAAACTTTTTGATTTTCTAATTTTTATGTGATTTTTGGATTTTTGACATAAAAGAAGAAAAAGATTGAACAAACATAGAATGAAGCAACAGTATTCACAAATGAACAAACAAACAATAAACATGCTGCATAGAGAGCTAACAAAGAAGTATGTGCTCCAACACAAACAAACTTATCATATTATAAATATGTGAAGCACACAACCCACAAGAGAGTCAAGGAATTGTACCAACAGCAATGGTCTTACGGAGTGATTCAAACCGTGGACCATCGAGAGGCTTGGTGAAGATGTCCGCCTTTTGATTGTCGGTGTGTATGAACTCAAGACACACAACTCTTTCCTCTACCAGATCCCGAATGAAATGGTAACGTATCTCTATGTGTTTAGATTTTGAATGCTGGACAGGATTCTTGGAAAGATTGATGGCACTGGTGTTGTCACAGAAGACACACATCGTTTCTTGAGGAATTCCATAGTCATGAAATAATTTCTTCATCAAAAGAAGCTGAGTGCAGCAACTTCCAGCAGCGATGTATTCTGCTTCAGCAGTAGATAGAGACACAGAATTCTGCTTCTTGCTCATCCACGAGACAAGATTGTTACCAAGATAGAAACAGCCGCCTGAAGTACTTTTCCGATCGTCTACACTGCCAGCCCAGTCAGCATCTGAATACCCAGCAAGACAAGCATTTGAGTCTTTTGAATACCACAGACCATAGTTTGAAGTACCATTCACATATCGAATGATTCGCTTAGCAGCAGTCAGGTGAGATTTCTTCGGATTAGCTTGGTACCTGGCACAAACGCCAACACTGAAAGCAGTGTCCGGTCTACTGGCTGTAAGATAGAGCAAACTCCCTATGATGCTCCTATATAATGTAGGACTTACTTCGACTCCAGACGAATCAACATTCAGTTTAGTGGATGAGCTCATGGGAGTGGAGGCATGTTTTTTGGAGTTTAGTCCAAACTTTTTGACAATGTTTCTGGCATACTTCTATTGAGATACAATATACCCTCCTTCTGTTGTTTGACTTGAAGACCCAAGAAAAATGTGAGTTCCCCCACCATACTCATCTCAAACTCCTTCTTCATCTCCTCAGAAAATTCAGTAGCACGATCTTCGATGGTTGCCCCAAACACTATGTCATCAACATAGACTTGTGCCACAAGGAGATAATCTTCATCATTTTTGACAAACGGAGTTCGGTCGACATACCCTCTTTTGAAACCTCTATCAAGAAGGTAATGTGTAAGACGATCGTACCAGGCTCTAGGCGCTTGTTTTAAGTCATAAAGGGCTTTCTTCAATCTTAATACATGATCTGGAAAATGAGGATCCTCAAATCCTTTTGGTTGCTCAACAAACACTTCTTCATTTAGATATCCATTCAGAAATGCGCACTTGACATCCATTTGATAGAGTTTGAAATTCAAAGTGCATGCAATGGACATGAGGATTCGAATGGATTCGAGTCTTGCCACAGGAGCGAAAGATTCATCAAAATCTACTCCTTCTACTTGAGTGTATCCTTGAGCTACTAACCGAGATTTGTTTTGAATTATCTCTCCATCTTCATCAGTTTTGTTTTTAAAAATCCATTTTGTGCCTATAACATGAACGTTCTCAGGCCTTGGACCAAGTTCCCACACATCATTCCTCACAAACTGATTCAGCTCTTCATGCATTGACTTAACCCAATTCTCATCTTGAAGAGCCTCTTCAACCCTTTTTGGTTCAAACTGTGCAAGATAGCAGTGATATGTTACATGATTGACTAACAGAATGTTTCCTTTTCTGAGGCGAAGACCTTCATCAAGAGATCCTATGATATTGCTTTCCGGATGGTTCTTAATAACTCTTGAAGATGGCCTTTTTGATGTGGAGACTTCATCACTTCGAGAGATAGGAGGATGAACTTCCGGAGGAGTAAGAGGACTTGATGTTCTAGACATCGATCTCGTTTCCATTCTTGGGTTGATGGGAGTCGATTCTATGTCTGGTATAGGTTCTTCACCTTCTATATCCAAAGCTTCTACCTCAACATCGGGCTCTTTGGTGCTCGGCCCTTCTACATCATCAATCATCTCCACCTTAGATAAGGCATCATCAATCTTGACATTTATGGACTCCATCACAGTCTTTGTTCTCTTGTTAAACACTCTATACGCTCGACTCGTAGTAGAGTACCCAAGAAAAATACCCTCATCACTTCTCGCATCAAACTTCCCAAGATTCTCCCGATCATTTAGGATATAGCATTTACTTCCAAACACCCAGAAATACTTCACTCTAGGCTTCTTCCCATTCCATATCTCATAGGCGGTCTTCTTTGTACCAACACGGAAAAAAATCCTATTGCCAATGTGACACGAGGTGTTGACAGCTTCTCCTCAAAATTTTTGAGGTATTTGCTTGTTAAGCAACATAACTCTTGCCATCTCCTGAATCACACGATTTTTTCTCTCTACCACTCCATTTTGTTGTGGAGTTTTGGGGGCTGAAAATTCTCTTTTGATTCCATTCTTCTCACAGAAGGACTCGAATCTTGCATTCTCAAATTCCCTCCCATGATCACTTCTAATTTTGGCAATGGGGACCCCTTTTTCGTTTTGTAGTTTCTTGCATAGAATCTCCAACCTCTCACATGCTTCTGATTTTTCTCTAAGGAATTCAACCCAAGTGTATCTTGAGTAGTCGTCCACAATGACCATAATGTATCTTTTTCCCCCTAGGCTTTCAGTTCTGGTAGGCCCATTAGATCAACATGAAGTAACTCCAAGCACCGAGAAGTGGCAATCACATTCATCTTGTGATGACTTGCCTTAGTTTGCTTCCCCATTTGACATGCACCACAAACGATCTTCTTCACTTTTCCAAACTTAGGAAGTCCCTCGACTGCTTCAAGTTTGGAGACTTTTGCTACTTGTTTGAAGTTGGCATGCCCAAATCTGTGATGCCACAACTCTAACATATCCACACGAGCACTTCTACATGATATGGGTGCCGTGGGAACTATTCCATAACAGTTATCTGTAGTCCGATTTCCCTCCAAAACCTGAATCCCCTCTTCATTGATGATCACGCATCCCTTCTTAGAGAATTGTACCAGGAAATCATCATCACAAATTTGAGTGATGCTCAGCAGATTCGCCTTCAGCCCTTTTATGTACAACACATCTTTCAACAGCGGCAAACCAGGTATCTCAATGGTTCCTTTACCTAGGACTTGAGCATGACTTCTATCACCAAAGGTCACATAGTCACCAACATTTTCTTTGAGTGTCTTAAACAGTGACTTATCCCCTGTCATATGGCAAGAACACCCACTATCAAGATACCACAAACATGCATTAAACACTTTCAATGAGGTATGCACAAATAGGTTCACATGTGACAAACATTCTTGACCTTCAAACACAAACTCATCATCAGTTTTCATGCTTCTTTCAGATTGACTTTTCATTTTCAGACTCTCAATCATCTCACACAACATTCTATTCTTTCTTTTATATTTCTTAATCAATGATTTAGATTCAGATATGCTACTGTGTAAGACATGATTCTGATTTTCAAGATATTCCAGCATGTGAACAAATACTCTAGCATGTTTCTTAGTTTCTAACAACTCTATGAGATCATTAGTAAAACACCCTTCAGACATATGCATAGAGTCATTTTCACAAATACTTAAGCTACAATTCAGCATGATATTTTCCATAACAACTACCACAACACAGGGGTCTAGGATCATACTTAGGTAATAAAACCACAACAAGTGTACCCGCTCTGATACCAATTGAAAGTTCAAAAACGTGTATAAACACCCTTGAACGTTTAGACCCCCAAATAACAACTTAACCAATTCAAGCAATATGTCAAACAACAAGTGTGCGGAAACTTAACATAAGCTATAATATGGAATTGGTTAAAAACTATCTAAGCCAAATCAAAACACAATCCACAGCAGATAATAAAAAGGCAAAGATAAAGAGGAAGGAAGATGCAAACACAAAGACAACACGCGATGTGTTATCGAAGAGGAAACCGAAGCCCTTGGCGTAAAACCTCTCCGCCGCCCTCCAAGCGGTAAACAATCCACTAGAAAATATAGTTGGGGTACATGGACAGCAATAGACCCTCCAAGCCTAATCTACCCAGTGCACCTAAGCCCTCCAAGCTTCTTACTCCAACGAGGTTGCGCCGAACCTTTTTCTTTTCTAGTTTCCCGGATTCCGCTACTAGACCGTAGCATCAACCAATGAAGATTGGTTCCTTCCTAACTGCTTTCCAGAAATCCAAACAGCTCTCTCACAGTAATGATAATGGTGAGAATATGTTTGGTATAATGCCTTTCAAGGATTTGACAATGGAGAGGTAGAGAGTTGAGGAATTTGAAGAGACTCTAATGTATAGATTGTGGGTGAATCAATCTTGTTTTTCTTTAGGGTTTCTCTCTCAAAATTCTCTCTGGAAGCTCTCTCATAATCGTGGGTAAAAGGGGTATTTATACTGGAGTGGGAGAGGAATGTGAAACGTTAGGTTTTACAAAACAGGGGTGGCTCGCGGCTTGACTAAGTCGCGAGATCCAGTCGCGAGATAACCGTATGACCAGTTGTCCTATTTTGTCCTGTAGTGCTCCAACTTGCATGACTGTTCACCTTCCAGCATGCTTGGCACGTGTGTTGCATCTGGCGGCTTGCAGCCGCGAGTCACCCGCGAGGCCCAGCCGCGAGTCTTTGTTTTCTTGCACACTTTTGAGCAATCTTCACTCTATCTCACTCACTACCCTTACATCAAACCCACCTAAATACAGGGTTACTAAATGCTGAATTACAAGCAAATTTGACACGGAATAAAGCCAATTAGATGGTTGAATAAATTCAACCTTACAGAATTTTTGTTTTTTTTTTTTTTTTTTAAATAATGTTGATGTGGAAAATTGTTGTGCTAGCAAAGGTTTCGGTTTTATATATATACTAGTTGCTAACCTGCACTATGCGCGGAAAGTTTTTACATAAATGTGAAATGTATATAACATATGCAAATTCATCTTGATTTATTTTTCTTCTTCTGTTGAATGCATTTTTCATTTGTAGTCTAAGATGTTACTTTAAGTCTAAAAATATTCCAATCAAATAATGGTGTCTTGTGCTAATCCAAAATAAAATTAATTTTGCCAAATTCAACATTAGCTTCTATTTGGCAAATCCCAATCGTTGAGCAAAAGAAAATTGCCAAAATCCCATTTCTTAATTCCTTAACCTTCTTGAACTTCCACACTAACCAAGCAAAGAGGACAAAAATAGAAATCTGTTATTTAGGAGTATGGACCATCTAACCAAATTAAGTGCAATTTTAAAAAATAATTGACTTAAATTTTGAATAACACCCCATCAACCAAACAAAGAAAAAAGAGCAGAGTAATAATATTATTATTTAAAAGAGTTGAAAGAAAGGCATGTGAAATTTGAGATCTCATTTTTTTTTTTTTTGATTAAAAACGAAAAGAAAAAAGGAATACATGAGACTCCAATCTAAATGGGAAAAAAAATCAGCAATATAAAAATACATTCACTCTGCTAATCCAAAAACTTTCATCCAACCAAATCAAGACATCTATTCCTCAATTTTCATACACTGCCAAATCTACCTTAGGCTTGAACTCAAAATGATTTAATTTGATTGAGTGTTGCATAGAATTAAAATTGTTTGTCTCAATATGCAGTAGCACTTAATTGATGCAACCTTAATGCAGCAGTAGCTCTTGAACAATGCAGTCCGGTATGAAATACTTGTTACCAAGTAATATTCCCTCTTGGCCTCCCCTGCTTGACGTTCTGTTTAGCCTCTTCTGCAAGCTTCTCCCTAATGAGCTTTTTGTGTGCCAACAACACCAAACCCTACAAAAAAAGCAAACATTTTTATACAAATCCAAGATATCAATACCTTAAAAAAATAAAATAAAACATATGGAGACCTTTTTTTGGATCTTAAATAACAAAATTTTAAAATACAACCCTAGGTCCATTCATTTACAACAAAAGTAGCAAAAGATACAATGAACAATATGTCAAGCACAAATTATTCTCATATAGACACAAATCTTACGCTAACACATCACTCTGCACATCCCCATCATATTTTTTGCAAGCCCCATACACAACCTCCTTCACTCTTCAAAGCATAAGGAAGCATGTCATCAAAGTACATAAACTAATAAGGATGATACTGCTTGAAATGAAGTTGTTTAAAGAAATCTATTTTAAATTAAATCATTAAAATAATAACAAATGATTGAAAAAGATAATGACTTTGTAAAAAAAATTCAAACTCAAACTTTTGCACTCACCAGGGGCCATCAAATCATTACGTTTTGGCTCAGCGTGTAATGCCTTTACTGAGCACTGTCTTTGTGAAAAACTCAAACCATGAGTCGGAGGTTGAGGCCGATCCGATAATAGGCTAAATAAACCGCTTTGGGAACTTGATAACACCAAACAAATAAACAAAATCAATCTTTATCAGAACAATTAAACAACCAAAAAGAGGTATCAATTTCATTCAAATGAATAAACAATCTTTTGAAATTACAGTAAATGAAGAAGAATAAGTCTAAATCAAAACCTTAATTAAAACAAAATCTAACTTAATCACGTAATTCAAAACCAACTGATCAAAATACCAAAAACTAAATCCTTTTAAATCCCCAAATTTAAAATGGAATTTTACTTTTTAAGCCTCTGTATATTTGGATAAAGATTCAGTTTTTCAAACACGGAAAACTCATAGCTTGTCTAAAATTATCTTATGGGTAACATCTAATATAACAAAATAGTAACTAACTGACATTGACACCCAAAAATTTATAATACATCATTTAGAACCTTATTCAAAAGTTTTGAATTAAAATAACACAATTTAAAGAGATTAGTAAACCAAAGTGCTCCATAGTTTCACTCCCACTAACAAATATAGATAACAGCACACATAAATATCTACATAGTTTCCAAAGGGTGGACTTGAAACAACACACATAAAAATAATCTAGCATACTAACAGAAATTGGGCCTTCAAAAAAGGTCAAGTCAGTGCACCCCATTTTGCATATAACTACACCCCGGTCAGGTAACAATGTCTAGGATATTAACCATCATTGTCATAAATATAAGTTATAAAATAGATTTTGCATCAACTATCTAACATATCATGATGGCAGACTCATTTCATTTTAGAACCATCTAATTTTTTTTTTTTTTGTATAGAAGCTTCCTAATCAAAAGCCAAACACATTCAAGATACGGGTGTTTTGTACAGACCAAAATTGGGTTCCTAGAGTACCAAATACATTTTTACGAATAAATTGATAAACTAAACATGGATCATCAAAACATTTTCCCCAAGAATCAGTAACACAATTAAAATACAAAGGATTTACAACTATTTAATAAATACAACTATTGGTAAGTCAAAACCTACCAAAGGCATTTACCTTTGAGATCTTACTTTATCATCTTTTTCTGCAATAAGAAGTGCATCTTAATATATCTCACCCTAATGGAAGTATATTGGGTACCATAGTTGTGCTTATGTACAGCATTATATAAGTCAAACAAAACTGCACAAATAGTCATGGAAGGGGGTGCCATGTAGATGTTGCCAAACACCGACCTGTTATGCAAAAGCTAAATTTGTGAGATACATACTGGCAAAAATGATTTCGTCAAAGTAACCTTGTGATAGAGATACATTCTAAAACTTTTCTCTACATATAAATTTTGAGTTTCCATTTTAAAGAAATACATTCAACTGTTTTCTTATTTCAATTGACAACCCATGTACATAGTTACTCTTGTAGGCCTTTTGTCGAACACCTAACAAATATGGCCAAGAAATAGAACTTAGTTGATGTATAGGTGCTGAAACAAAAGAACTCGAAAAAGAAATTAGAATAATCTAATCTAGAAATTAAAAACTTATTGACAGAAAATTGATATACCACCAATTTCAGGCTTTAGCCAGAAAATCCAATTCATATTCAATACATAAAACAAAAGAATTGGGCATGAGGATAACCTTATTGCAACCCATGAACAGAGAGAGAATGGTCTGATACGGAGAAGGGGTTTGGCTGACCTGTATCTGCGATTGGAGTGAATCACTTCAGAGGCGTTTTGGATGACGAAGAAGGGGAATGGGATCGGGTTTTGTTGGAGCTAATATGGGTTTCGGTTTTGGATGATGGAGAAGGGCTTTGGCCATAGGGTCTGTTTTGGATGATAGAGAATGTTTTGGATGACGGCGAAGGTTTGACCGTGAGGCGTGTATTGGATGACAGAGAAGTGGAACGGGGAAGGAGAAGGGGAACGGGAGAAATAGAAAATTAGAATTTAGTTTTTTGTATTATTGGGTTTTATGTATTATCTGGTTTTTTTTAAAATATTTTTTTTTTTAAATAATTCTGACGTGGAAAATTGTGGAAGCTTTAAAAGCTTTGGTTATATATATATATATATATAGAGAGAGAGAGAGAGAGAGAGAGAGAGATTGGGTTTTATGTATTATCGGGTTTTTTTTAAAATTAAATTTTTTTTTAAAATAATGTTGACGTGGAAAATTATGGGAGTTTTAAAAGCTTCGGTTTTATATATAACTAGTCGCTAACCCATGCGATGCATGGATTAGTTGAACAAAATTTTAAATTTTAATTTTGTTTAAAGTTATGATCACTTGAAAAAATAAGTTACAATTTAAGAGGGAAATAAAATACTAGCACCAATAATGTTAGGCATGCCATGCCTATTATCAATGACATCCTTTCTTTAATGAAAATTAAGGTCTCAATCATTTTTTAATATAATATAATCCCCCCCATTACTCAATTTGTTTGCAAAATCAGGGGTTTTTTCTTGCCATATAAAATGCAACCAAAAAACCCAAAAATAAGAAAATAAAAACTATAGAAGTTTTTACATAGAAAGCAGTAATTAATTACACTCAGAAATGACAATGATACTCAGAAGAAGAGTCATTAATCTAGAGCTATGTTTTGGAAATTTTTTTTTTTTTTGAGAATTGGAAAAACTAATTTAGTGTTATAGGAAATAGTTATAATATTTTAACATGTAGAAGAAGAACAACAAAAAGGCATATCATATGAATAAATTGACTTCGTTAGAGAATGAAGACAAATAAATGCACTGGAGAGAACAGATTTCGGAATATATGTATGTAAAAAGAAGAAGAAGGAAGTACCAGTTGAAAGGTCATAGAGTTTTAATTGAGATAGAAGACAACCAATCTAGGAAGCATTGGAATGCACTTATGATTCCAACTTTTATTCTTGGCGAGAGAAAGACAAAATTTAAAGAACAAATTTATGAGGTTAACGCATAACCTAAGCTTGTTCATCAAGATTCAAGACCCAGCAACGTAAAAAATGGTATAAAAAATAGAATAAAAATGCAAAAATGGTCATATATTTGAAAAATATTTTTTTAAAAATAACAGTAATTTATAATTCTTAAATCACATTAATTCAAATGGTAAAGCAAAATTTATGACTACATAATAGAAAAAATATAGGAGAAAAATAGATTACCTCAAAAGAATAATGCATGACTATAGCAATTGAAATTTGTCAAGACAATTTCATATAGAACAAAGTTTAGCTACAAAATCAATTGTAGCCTTAGGCTACAAACTCACTCAATATCTTTTTATTGGAGGTGAATTTTGACAAATCCACTATTAGATTACATCTTCTTCTTATATCCTCCATGTTTGCAAAATTTCAAGAAAATTAAATATCAATAGCTATGTCATTAATAAATTTTTAAATAGCAAGTTTTTGTAATTTAAAATTATACATAAAATATAAGATTATATATTATATAGTAAATAATATCCGATTGACACAAAAATTGACATGTGTATTAAGAGTGTAAAGAATATGTAATTCAACAGTTAGATTTTCAAAATATGCAATAATATTTATTTTATTGAGTGTGTTTGTAGCCTAAAGCTACAACCAAAGTTTAGCTACAAAATTGGTTATAACCTAAAGCTACAACCAATTTTGTAACTAAACTTAGTTCTTTCATATATTGCAAAACATGAACTCAAAATTTAGATGTTAAAACTTCTAAAAAGCCAAAAGAAAGAGTAAAGATTCTTTCATTCCTAACCTTAAAAAGTGCAAAAGTTTAAAATATAACCATCTAACAAAAATTGAAATTATCAAATCTCAATATAATAGGTACAAAAATCTAAACAACATAATAAAAAATACCTTAACGTCAAATTCAATGAAATCTTGAGGCTACATTGAATGAGAGGATTGAACTCTCTTTGATGGTTTTCATTCTTGGGTCAGAGAATATCAGGTATCATCACTGTCATTAATAACGCCTATAGCAAAACAACCATGCCAAAACACAATAAGACCCAGAAATTAATATAATCGAATTGTAAAAAGGGGAGTTTCTAATTGAAATAGTGACCTTTTGTGATTCTTCGTCTTGTATCTAGGTCCATTGTCACTCCTAGTAAAATCCATGAACGTCGTTCTTTGCTGCTTGTAGACACATAACAGCCTCACATGATGTAGTTTTGAATTGCATGAAAAAGAAGAGAAAAGTAAAGGATAGAAATGGCTGCCCAACGAAGTAACTGATTGTTAGTGGGAATTTTGTAATCAGTTTTTTTGGCCAATTTTAATATTGAAATCGTGACTGTGTTGCTGTTTTGTAAGGGATTGTTTACATGGGACTGGAGAAGTATTTTTTGCAGGGTGTTTTTATTTTAAATAAAATATTAGAAACATGTAGGAAGACACAGTAAAACTATAATTAAAAAAACCCTAATAGTGATCTACTGACCGTAGAATTAGAGAAGGAGAGAAGGAAGAGTCCAAAACAAAATAGAAAACTATATGAGAGGAGGTGTTTGCGTTTGAATACATCTTAAAAGTCCTAAATCAAATTAAAAAATATAAACAATAAATATATAAGATATAAAACCTAAAATAAAAAGAATCTAAAATAAAAAGAAAAAGAAAATAGTGATGACGTGGAAAATTGTGGGAGCTTCAAAAATTTCGGTTTTATATATATACTAGTCGCTAACCCGTGCGATGCACGGAAAAGCTATTGATAACTTTTCTAATATGAAAAAAAAATCAATATCATGGTGTAATTTATATACCAAACCAATAAAATCTATCACTTGCACAGTAATAAAATCTGTAAGGTTGAATTTAATTAACCATCTTGTTGGCTTTATTCTGTGTCAAATTTGCTTGTATTTCAGCATTTAGTAACCCTGTATTTAGGTGGGATTGTTGTAAGGGTAGCGAGTGAGATAAAGTATTGAAATGCTTAAAAGTGTGCAAGAAAACAGAGAGTCGCGACTGGATCTCACGGGTAACTTGCGGCTTCAAGCCGCCAGAAGCAGCACACATGCCAAGCATGCCAGAAGTTGAAGCGTCATGCTAGCTGGAGCACTACAGGACAAAATAGGACAACTGGCCGTTCTGTTATCTCGCGGCTGGATCTCGCGACTTAGTTAAGCCGCAAGCCAGCCCTGTTTTGAAAAACCTGACTCTTCATATTCCATTCTCACCCCAGTATAAATACCCCTTATACCCACAAAAGAAAGAGAGCTTCCAGAGAGAATTTTGAGAGAGAAACCCTAGAGTAAAACAAGATTGATTCATCCACAATCTTTACATAAGAGACTCTTCAAATTCCTCAACTCTCTTCCTCTCCATTGTTAAACCCTTGAGAGGTCTTTTACTAAAACCTTTTCTCACCATATCCATTATTGTGAGAGGACTGTTTGGTGTTCTGGAAAGCAGTTAGAAAGGAATCAATCTACATTGATTGATACTATGGTCAAGTAGCGGAATCCGGGAAGTTAGAAAAAAAATAGGTTCGGCGTAACCTCGTTGGAGTAAGAAGCTTGGAGGGCTTAGGTACACTGGGTAGATTAGGCTTGGAGGTCTATTGCTGTTCATGTATCCCAACTACATTTTCTAGTGGATTACTTACCGCTTGGAGGGCGGCAGAGAGGTTTTACGCCGAGGGCTTCGGTTTCCTCTTCGATAACACATCGTGTGTTGTCCTTATGTTTGCATCTTCCTTCTCTTTCATCTTTGCCTTTTATTATCTGCTGTGGGTTGTGATTTAATTGGCTTAGATTGTTTACCAATTCTGTTTATAGTTTTTGTTCATTTTTCGCACACTTGTTGTTTGTCATAAAGTTTGAATTCGTTATTTTGTAATTGGGAGTCTAAACGTTCAAGGGTGTTTTATACACTATTTGAACTTTCAATTAGTATCAGAGCGGGTACACTTTTAGTGGTTTCATTACCATAGTGTGATCTTTGACTCCCTATTGAGATGGATCGTTCTCAATCCCTAAATGCACCTCCATACTTTGATGGTAGTAATTATACTTTTCGGAAGGTTCTCAAGAGAGCATTTCTATGCTCCATTGATGAATCTATTTGGGATGCTGTTGATATAGGTTGGACCAGGCCTGAGGAAGCCAAATCCATATGGGATAAGGCAGCACTCGCTGCATCTAATGCTAACAGTAAAACATTTAATGCAATTTTTTGTGGTGTGTCTCCAGATGAGTTTCATAGGATTTCTCACATTACCGTTGCCAAAGAAGCATGGGAGATATTGAAGACCACCTACGAAGGAACGAAGAAAGTGAAAGATACCAAGCTGCAGATACTGACCACTCGGTTTGAGGAGCTAAAAATGAGTGAGGATGAGTCCTTTGACTCTTTCTATAGCAAGCTGAATGAGGTGATTGTAAGTAAGTTCAATTTGAGAGAAAAAACGGAGGATTCTAAAATTGTAATGAAGATCCTTTGATCATTGCCGGAAAGTTTTCGTGCTAAAGTGACAGTGATTGAAGAGAGCAAGGACCTTGATGACATCAAAGTCCAAGAGCTGGTTGGTTCTCTTCAGACTTATGAAATGTCACTGCCCAATTAACGGAAGAGCAAATCTCTTGCTCTTAAGACCATTAATGAGAAGTTAGAAGTCCATGACTTATCGGAAGAAGATGTGGTTGACAAAGATGTTGCATACCTTGTAAAAAATTTCCGAAAATTCTTGAAATTCAAGAATAATGGCAAATTTGGTAATAAAGGGAAATTCCAAAGTTCAGGAATGGAGAAAAGGGAATTCAAAAAGAAAGATGGAAAAGAATCTCAATCTACACAAGGTGTCACTTGTTTTGAATGCAACGGGCATGGACACTTTAAGAAAAAATGTCTGAATTATTTGAAATCGAAAGGTAAAGTGTATGCCACAACATTGAGTGACTCGGATTCATCCGACTCAGATTCTGAGGAAAGTTGTGACGGAGAAGGGAATTATTCAACTTTCATGACTATTGCCCATGTTGAGTCTTCAGACGAATTGAATTTGCTTGTACGAGAACTTAGAGAACATAGTGATGAAGAATCATTGGGAGTTGTTGAAGAAGATGAAAGCACAGCCAATCTTCAAGAGAATTATAATTCACTCTTGGAGAAGTCGGGTGAGTACACAAGGGTGGCCAAGGTAGCTGTGAGAAAAATGAAGAAGGCAGAGGAGGACTATAAAAGTCTCCTAATTCGCTATAAGGAGGCTAAATGTAAAATAGAAACACTGAATGGTGAGCTGTCAGAAGCCTACGCAAAAGTGAGATTTCTTGAGCAAGAGGTTGTGCAAGCAAATTCTAAAATAGAGAGGGTCACCACCAAGAAGCTTGGTGATGTTATTTCATCACAAAAGAGTTTTTCAGACAAATCCGGGTTAGGATATACCGGAGGGAATAGCTCATCTGGCAATATCACTAAAGAAGTGAAGTTTATAAAGGTTAAAGAGTCAGCTGAAGTTGGCCCTACTGCTGAGAAGCCCAAGATTGAGGAGAAGAGGAATGTGGAGAACCAACGGATGTTGAACAATCCTCGTAATCAATCTGTAGGCAGGTCTGAATCTCGAGCCAAGTCTTGTCCACGATCACAAAGAGGTCCTAGATCGAACTATGTGTGTCATCATTACGGACTTCAAGGGCATACTCAGCCAAATTGTCAAAAGCTGAAAGCAATGAATAATGCAACTACTCCAAGGTCACGAGGACCTAGAAATGACAGGAGAAATTGAGCTGGTGAACCATCAAGAGATCAAAGTGGTGATACCGGAATGATGGACGTGATGAAGATGATTGGTGCTTTCACCAACTGCTTGGAAAGTTTCACATGAAGGTTTGAAAGCCCTAACTCTCGTACCCAATCCTATAAGTAAATCACCCCAAACGCAAGTGATGTGTGGGTGAAAAAGGGTACTCATGCATAAGCATTACAACATGTCCATGCATCAATACTTCCTATGCTTTGTGACTTAGTTTGGTTGTTTGCTTTTTAATTGTGCTGGTTAAAATGTGTTTGTTTATTTTTGCATTCTATCGTTTATTCCTTTTTGTTATTTTTTATCAATCTTTTCCTTCTTATGTGTCAAAAATCCAAAAACCACATAAAAAGTAGAAAATCAAAAAGTTTGATCGACATTGTTGAGTTTTGTCTCAAAACTTGTTTTGCCTTGTACCTTTGTGCTAATGGCTTTGTGCATTTACGAGCGTAGCTTGTTTCTTTGCACTTTTATCACTGTGGAAGAAATCTTGAAATCTATGTGACTGTTGTAAGTAGATCTTCAAACTTGTCATGAATGATTAGTGAATGATTATATTGATCTTGAGACATGCATAGACTTGTGCCTATATATCTTCCCACTCTTTATTTTTGTTTTTCCTAAAAAGAGCTCACCAAATGTAAATCTCCAAATAAAAAGAGATATTGAGCTGCAAAAGCCTGTCGCACATTCTAGTATTTGACTAGGAAAAAGGGAAAGCGACCAAAAATTAAAATGAATGATTATTCAAAAAGCCAAAGTCTATCTCATCAAGGTGAAATATCAAATATCACTCTCACAATGAGAGGTGATTGTCTCAAAAGGATTAAAAAGATCAAATGTTGTGATTGAAAGTGAAGTCAAATGTAAAGCTCCATATTATGTAATCAAGTGTTGTGGGAGGTCATATATGCATACTTCTATAATTGAGATGGGTCTCATGATCTAGTGCTAATTGTGTATGCTTTGGTTGAATTGATCATTGAAACTTCACATTCGACAAAGGACTATCTCATTGTTGATACCCACACACAACACACAACACACAAGTTTATGTTCAATGAATGCCATATTCATTTGTGTGATTGTACTTGATAAAATGTGTTTTCACATGCTCAATCTTTGTTGATTCAAGCACAAAAATATTTTTGAGTATTTTAGGTGTCTTTGGAAAGTATTTTGTTCTCCAAAAACTGAAAAATTCAAAAACAGTGTTGCCCTATTTTGGCGACTCAATCGCGGGTAAGTCAAGTCACATGCCTCAGTCGTGTGCTCGCGGGTCAGTTTTGGCGACTTGTTCGCAAGTGGAAGGTCCAGTCGCGAGGGGTACACAGAGATTTTCGCGGCTCAGCTCGCGACTCTCTTGTGAGTGAGACTTCCAGTCGCGAAAAACACTTAGAAATTTTTTCAAAACTTTTGGTTTGAAGTGTTTTGGCGAGTGTATCTGGTGACTATCTGGCGACTTACCTCAACCGCGAAAAACGCGTATTTTACACAGTGAGGGCAGTTTTTAAAATCTTTTTCAGTTTTCCCTTGAACTTTTTGTGACTGTTCATTTTCTCTTTTGTCTGCAACTTCCCAAATGCTCTGTGTAACCCACTTCGAACTCCATTGTTGCTTCATTTCTTCTCAAAATCATCAAGAAAAGGTATGGGTCTTCTCTTCCTCACTTCATATTTTAAGTTTTGAGTATTATTTTCTTGCCTTTTGTGTTGACATTGTATTTTGTAACATACTGTGTTCGAACATTTTTCTCTTAGATTGCTGGGTATGGTTGGTTGTGTTTGATGCTGATTTCATCTGTTTTCATATTGTTGGTCACATTGTGCTAACCTTTGTTCTGTGTTTTGTTCTTTGTTGGTTTTCATACTCATTTAGTAAATGGGTTTGGTGTTTTTCTGTGCTATACTCCGTTTGTGAGTATGAGAGTTTAAATATGTCTGTGGCTTTAGATTGCCTATCTTATATTACTGTGTTTTTATGTTGACATAATATGTGTGTGCTTCTGCCTTGCGGGTATTACTTTAAAACATTCCATTTTCAATATGTTATGTCCCACTGACATTTGCTCTATTTTGGATGTTTTGTGGTTTTCACTTGATGTTCTATGCCTGTTCTTATCTTCTGTGGTCTATTATGTTATCTACTGTATTTGATCTATGCATATCATGATCATGGTAGATTGTCTTATTGAAAGTTATTTATAAATTTGTGTTACTCTGTGTTTTATTGCACTTTCACCATTTTGATGCACCTGCCTCATTTTCTTTTTCACTTCAGTGTTGCTTATGGTTTTATTTGGCACTGACCTGACTTATGTTTGTAATTGTGTGTGATATCTCTGGTTTACACTCATTTCTGAATCTAATCAAGTTGATAGCTGTCCTTTGTGGTGCTGTTTTTGGTTCTTTGCTGTGTGCATATTCTCTTGCAGATGTCTCGTTGATCCTCTAAGGGCAAAGACATTGTAACTGATGATCCATCAACCCCAGTTGCTAAAAAGACTTGACTCTCATCTCAGTCATCCCAAGACTCCAATTTGGAGAGGTTTAGAACCCCGCTTACCTCACACATCTACTCAAACATCTTTGACAGGGCATCTCCTATAGCGGAACGGGTGGTTGAGTTTGACACCTTGGGGACCACTTTTATCCCTCGAATCTTTGAGCTAAGAGATTGGGCAAACTTATTTGGGAATTTTGACGATCCAATGGATGAACTAGTTAAGGAATGCTACTCTAATTCAAGTGATCTTGGAGTTGAGTTAATTTGCTGGGTAAGAGGAAAAGAATTTATCATCACCCCAAACTCCATAGCCGAAACTCTCTGCATCACTAGACCTATGAATGTGAATCTAACTCCGTATGATGATCGAACTCCAGAGACTCAAGACATTCTACAAGTTCTTGGACCTGACCATAAAGTCTCTAGTGCAGGCACATCCATAAGCATTGCCAAGTTTGCACCTAAGTTGACCACACTAAATCTGATCATGTTCTCCAATTTCTATCCATTGTCCAACACGACTTTCATCAATCTTGGAAAAGCTCAATTCCTCTATGATCTTATTACAGGAGCCCCCATTGATATTTGTGCCCACATCTTCCAAACTATAAGGAAGACCGCGGATCGATCAGCAGCTCGAGGATGTATTCCATTTTGCAGTCTCATCATGAAGTTCATTCTTCGTGAAGGCATTGTTCCTCCCTCAGATGGAAAAATGATGACCCGTCTGTGTCCAATTTCCATGTTCACTCTACAAGCCAGCAAAAGTCATTCCTCTAAAACACCAAAGAGTGCACACATCTCTCCAGTTACTCCATCTGCTCCTGAGTCAAAGACACATGTACATACCACACCTACTTCGCGTGTCATCCCTGAAGTTCAACAAACTAGCATTCCGCAAGCACAGTCTGATCCTCAAACTGATAGAGTACATAGTTTACTTGAAAGTATTCAGAAGCGCATTGAGGAAATGGTGACACTTTTCTACTCCATCAACAACCATGTTCAAATGCGACTCGAGACCATGGAGAATCAGCTAGAAGCTATTCAACAAAAGTTAGACGACAACCTTTAGCTATTCGTGCCAAAAAGGGGGAGAGCATACAGTAAGGGGGAGAAAAGTTCAAAGGGAAGTTTGCATAGTAATAGGGGGAGTACACATACTTTTTTTTTAGTCTTACCTTTTAATTTATACTTTTGTTTCTATGGGTTTGATACACTGTGGTTTTGGTGTATGTTTGTTTCTAACTCATAACACATGGATGGTTGTGAAACTTGGTTTACTATATATATATATATATATATATATATATATATATATATTTTGTTGATGTTATTCAGTTTATAATTTTTTTTGCACCCATGTTGCTTTTGTAAGCTTTTAAGGTTTATGTTCTTTATCTGTAGGCTTTATGGTCTGTACCATACTTTATGCAGTCTTTTATACTTTGTTAAATCAATACTTTTAACTGAATGTCATGCATTTTCTTGTTAAGTACTGTCACTCTTGTGCCCTTGTAGGATTGTTCCTAGATGCATATACTTAGTGTATTGTGCATTGGTTGAGTGTTGGGCATGCAAGTGACTTGCATTGATCTTGTTAGCTTGTTTGTTCAAGTGTTCATTCCAAGTGTGATTGAGTATTGTGGTCACTACCTTGTAGTGATTGCTTGGTTGATCAAGCCATGATTTGTTTCTTAACTCCATCTTTGCTTGATCACATATTGCCTGTTTCATATGCATTTCATGCTTTTCTACATACAATGATCATGGTGTATTGTTGTGTTTCAGGAATTTCATATTCATATGATTCAAGAGCTTCACAGTTTCTAGAGTTAGGTGTGTGTGAGTTTTGCTCAACTATTCCCAACTTACATGTTAAGTCTAGAGTCTGTTTTAGGGTTTTGTCACGGAATAGCCAAAATGGGAGATTGTAAGGTTGAATTTAATCAACCATCATGTTGGCTTTATTCCATGCCAAATTTGCTTGTATTTCAGCATTTAGTAACCCTGTATTTAGGTGGGATTGTTGTAAGGGTAGTGAGTGAGATAGAGTATTGAAATGCTCAAGAGTGTGCAAGAAAATAGAGACTCGCGACTTGGTCTCGCAGGTGACTCGCAGCTTCAAGCCGCCAGAAGCAGCATACGTGCCAAGCATGCCAGAAGTTGAAACATCATGCTAGCTGGAGCATTATAGGAAAAAATAGGACAACTGGTTGTTCTGTTATCTCGCGGCTAGATTTCGCGACTCAGTCAAGCCGCAAGGTTAAGCCGCAAGCCAGCCATATTTTGAAAAACCTGACTCTTCACATTCCATTTTCACCCTAGTATAAATACCCCTTATACCTACAAAAGAAAGAGAGCTTCTAGGGAGAATTTTGAGAGAGAAACCCTAAAGTAAAACAAGATTGATTCATCCATAATCTTTACATAAGAGACTCTTCAAATTCCTCAACTCTCTTCCTCTCCATTGTTAAACCCTTGAGAGGTCTTTTACCAAAACCTTTTCTCACCATATTCATTACTGTGAGAGGACTGTTTGGTGTTCTGGAAAGCAGTGAGAAAGGAACCAATCTACATTGGTTGATGCTATGGTCAAGTAGTGGAATCCAGGAAGCTAGAAAAGAAATAGGTTCGGCGCAACCTCGTTGGAGCAAGAAGTTTGGAGGGCTTAGGTACACTGGGTAGATTAGGCTTGGAGGGTCTATTGTTGTTCATGTATCCCAACTACATTTTCTAGTGGATTACTTACCGCTTGGAGGGCGGCGAAGAGGTTTTATGCCGAGGGCTTCGGTTTCCTCTTCGATAACACATCGTGTGTTGTCCTTATGTTTGCATCTTCCTTCTCTTTTATCTTTGCCTTTTATTATCTGTTGTGGGTTGTGATTTTAATTGGCTTAGATTGTTTACCAATTCTGTTTATGGTTTTTGTTCATTTTCCACACACTTGTTGTTTGTCATAAAGCTTGAATTGGTTATTTTGTAATTAGGGGTCTAAACGTTCAAGGGTATTTTATACACTATTTGAACTTTCAAAATCTATCACATGCACTAAGAAATCGTGATAACCAAGAGCTTGAAATCATATTTAAAATATATATAACTGATATAAGTACTATCCAATACAATTAATTACACAAATATAGTTTTCATACTCATTCAATCAAATATCTTTCATAAATTATATTAATCATTCTTGATGTCCAAGATGTATCTAAATTCTAACATTGCCAGTAAACAAAGATGCTAGACCTTAATGGAATTGAAAAGGCAACATAATGCCAATTTACACCATTGCTAAAATCATTACTTTCCATTATTGCGAGAGAGAGAGAGGTGGCTGTTGTGTTGCATCTCTTAAGAAGAATCTACCCTTTACATTTTTTTTTGATGTAATCAACCCATAACAAAATAGATGTACCATGTTCAAAGCATGTACATTTGGGAGATTAAAAGTAAAGGAAAATGAACCCATCTAAAGTTTTTTGCTCTTCCTCTTGATGTTGACTTTTCCAGCATCATCTAGAATTAAATTTATATACTCCTTAAAACCCTGTAAGGCATTAAAATTAACTTTTGATCAAATTTACATGTATTCACTTAAAATTGTGAAAGATGCTAAAAAATAGGTTGATATCAACCTTTTAACCAAAATTCAACATTTTAATGATGCACATCAATTAGCAATTTTGCCATTGTTAGTTGCAACATATATCTTTTTATTTGTGACAAATATGGTGCAATTTTGGCCATCAAACTTTAATCAAAAGCCATGATTAGAAATACTCATCATAAATGTGATTAAAAAACTCAAGCAGTAAATTACAACCCTCTGCATAGTTTTTTTTTTTTTTTTTAAAAGACTATCCTTAACATTTTATCTTCAAAACATTAAAACAGGAAATGTTGCAGAAATTTGGAATGATTTACCTATATATGGCTTAACCATACTTACTAATCCATATAATTCAAATCAAGACGTTTGATTTTCCCCCCTCATCACTCAAACAGATTATCAACTAAAATTTTAAGAATAGCATTAGACGCAAAACCCAGAAAAGCCCAACATTGAAAAGGACAAAATCAATAATTAAAAGTCTCTAAAAAACATTACCACCATCATGCAATATCCAATACAGCCACTTTTAATAAGCACTATGAGAAGCAAATATACAACAAAATACCCAACCTACAAAAATCTATAAAACTAAATCAAATAGCTATTACTTATCTAACTCTCTCACAGGAACCTCTATTTTTAATAAGATCATCAAGTGACATATCCAATTTAGTAGCCATAAAATCAGTAGCCAAAGAAATAGTCTTTGAGAGAAAATTATTTTGTTTTCTTTAGGATAATCTCTTATGGGGTTTCTACGATTTTGATTAGCTTTATTGTTTTAGACTTGAATTTTCCTTCTATTCTTTATTTCTTATTGTTACCTGGAATTGGATGGATTACTCATTTATTGCTTAAAAGCAGCTTTTGATTTCAACTTCATATTTCTTACATAAACAGAAGTTACAGGACATTCCCATGGAAGTTATTGATTGAAGTGTAATGTGTGTGTGTGTATACTGCCAATACACAAAGAAATGGAAGGCAACAACACAAATCACTTCACTACCATTTCATTAATATTGAAGTTTCAAGGAAATCATCACAGTAACAAATCAACGTGAACTGACAGACCAATTTCATTACTGATTCATGTATCTGTTAAAGTCTATTTATTAACCATGGTGGATCATACATCCCATTCACCTCAAGATTTTTAATGAGATTCCACCCATCTACGGTAGGTTATCCTAGGAGTCTTCCAATATATATTAAAAAGATAGTTTTATTTATGATCACAATTAAGCTCTTTGTGATACATGATGCATAAATTATTCTAGATAGTGACAATAATAAGTTCTTAATTTATTTTGTTCACAATAATAATTATAAAAACATGTGTAATATGTTTACCTTGATGAAAAGATTGTATCTTTGACCCCAACTTGGATATTCCTGATGCAGCCTAGTATTGGGAATTCAGCAATTCCCAAGGTCTCAGCCCTCTGTAAGCCAGGAAAAAATGATGTGAAATTAGCTGTAATGCAGATATGGTCATATATACCTTAACCTCAACACTATATAAAATTGTAACAAAAGAAACAAATAAATGATTTTAAAAAAATAAAATAAACAGAACAAAGCAATACAAAGTTAGGACTAATATAACCAAAGAGAAAACTATGAAATTTTGCGTCGATGATGAGAAAGTTAAATATTTCAATTACATCAATAAGATAAGGAAAATCAAGAGAGCCCCATTCAAATTATATATATGCTAGTGTTAGTACAGCCTCACATGTGGAGCCTTTTCACTCATATATAGAGAACAACTTTAACATTGATAGTGTAAAGAAGTAGAGTCACTGAAACATTTACCATTTGAAAGAAATAGATATCGGTGAACAAAGAATAGATGAAAAAAATATCTTTAGAAACTAAGTAGGATTAAAAAATGAAAATTATTACTAAATTGCTTCAGACATACAAAGTTCTTAAACAATTCAAGCCATATAGGTCCTAAGTTCAAGTGAAACAGTTATTTTTGGCATTTCTGGGAAGTAACAATGGGGAAAGAAATACCCTTTCTTTATCTCAGATTTAGGCTTCTTATAAACTTCCCTTTCCTCTTTTTCTAACAAAGACAACACCACCTTAACAAAAACAATTCCCATGAATCAAAATTCCTAAGCAAGTCTAAATATCCCCATAAGCAGAGCACTCAACAATAGGAGTGTAGGACTGCTATATTAATAGGAAATATTTTCCTCAAAGTGAAAGCTTATCTGAAAAAATTCAATGAACCCTTCACATTGAAGTTAAGATTCAAAATAACTTTTAGTAAGGATGGAAAGTTTTCTATTAGATTTTTTTCCTTGTACTTCCTAATTGATGGAAAGTTTGGTTTAGGCATTTTTACAAATGCTTTGGGGAGCAAATAACATAGTCACCAACCAAAATCTTCAACTTGTAGTACAACTTTAAACAAAATACAAATGTATAAATAGTTACTGAGTATTTAACATCTAACCACAGTAATTTATCACACACACAATGAAGTATACAAAAAAATTCCAATACCAAGAGCAATATAAACAAAGAGAAAGTAAGAAAAACATAGAAAGGACACTCACAATGTGGTTCATGTGGGCGTGAGAGATGCAAAAGAAGTCTTGCTGTATCGCCTGCTAGGAACAATGACCAATATTGAAAGCCAAATTAAGAGTATGCAAACTTATGTAGGTTTTGTGGCATGCAATTGACAGATCCTTCACCAGTAACTTAGTTTTGGCTGACCAAAGCACCACAAATTTCCACATCTTCTCTTCCTACCCTTATAGATGAAAAGTAGCTATTCGTAATTATGAGGTTGTATCACAGGAACAACATCCTCTCCAATGATAAGTAAATGGTGTTATTCAATTTTCTCTCTAGAAAGACTTTAGGTTTGAATTCCTATAATCCATTTATTGTAAACCCCAAAAAAAGGAAAGAACGGTTTAGGCATCTAAGATTGGTTCAAACATTGCGTGAATGTGTGCCTAACATGAACAAAGGTCTTCTTCAATAACTAATAAATTAAAAGTAATAAACCCTCCCTAGAAAACGATTTAAGAAGATGATGCTAAAATCATTAAATCAACAAATTTGGTCAACCAACAGAGTTAGCAGCTTCAACTAAACTTGAACAAATCAAACCTAAAAAATAAGAGAGGCATATTGATACAACACTGAGGCCAATATTCATTCATAATTCATTTACTAACCCAAAAAAAAAAAAAAAAAAAAAAAAAAAAAAACAAATTAAGAAAATTAAGATTAATAAAGACAGATTTTCAGAGGTTAACCCACCATGACACCAACAAAGTCAAAATCGCCTTTGAAAAGGCTCGCATGACAGAATCTTCTTAACTTTCCCATCATTTTCTTGTGTTTCACTCCCATATAGTCTAAGCCAAGCTTCAATAATTCCTATTTAATTTAAAAAAAAAATATTTAACACCAATAACCTAGAGGTCAGAGGTCAGTTCGTGTTTTGTGTTTTTTCAGGGAAAAGATGGAGGCTGAGAGAGAGTTGAAGAAGAAGCAGATATCTTCGATTTTGCACGGGTTCAACCTTAATCAAAACCAATTATCCAAATACCTAAATTAAAGAAAATCAAACCAAATCCAAGTACCTAAATCTAAGATAGCAAAAATTAAATCATATACAACACCAATTTTCTTGTTTAAAAATACCTGCACTGGTAGTGGCTTTGGCGATATATGACGGTGGCGGCTGGAGGCTGGCACTTTTTGCCACTGAAGGAGTGAGAGAGTGACCATGGGCTATGGCTTAGGGATTCTGAGAATTGAGAGAGGCAGGGAGAATGGCAAAGAAGAAAGCATATTCAGTCTCTCTGGAGTGGGTATAAAACCTAAAATAAAAAGAAAAATAAAATAGTGGGAGGACGCAGAGCATCGAGTTGGGTTTTGAAAACCTTTTTTATTATTATTATTATTATTTTTTTTTTAATATTGTGCTGACGTGGAAAATTGTGGAAGCTTCAAAAGCTTCGGTTTTGAAGCTTTAAAAGCTTCGGTTTTGAAGCTTCAAAAGCTTCGGTTTTATATATATATAGACTAGTCGCTAACCCGTGCAATGCATGGGATAGTTAAATAAAAAATCAAAATATTTATTTTGCTACTATAACTTGGTTTTTTTTTAAAAAAAAATGCTATGGTGATGTCTTCATACAATGCTCAACTGCAATTAAATCTACTATTCACTACCAATATAATCTATGTTATCCTGCACATTTGTTTGCATAACAAACAGGTCATTTTCACTTTTATAATAAAAATCTATGGTTGATGAGAGAGATAAAACTGTCTAGTGTTCAGCCCAAAGGATTGTGTAGAACATCTCCTAATCACAGATATTTTGGTTGAAAACCTATGCACATATCATAAAGAGTAAATTCTACTTTGGATAAATATATTATACAATTATTCAAATGGTTAAATTAAAAAGGAAATAAAGAAGAAAAGTTGCACCAGCCACAAACTCAATTAGATTTCTTTTGAATAAAATGGTGTTATAAAGATAAAAAATGCAATGAAAAAAAAAAAAAATTTGAGAAAGGGGAAGGAATACTTACACTTGAAAATAGAAAAATTGAAAATCTACAAATTTAGTGCTTGATAATAGATCTACAAATTGCATTCTCATATCCTCCATCTTCTGCAAGTTAATTGGATATAAATAAAAAAATTTCCTAACAGAACACTTTTTCCTTTCCATCACGCTTTGCATATTTTCATCATAATAAAGTTTAAGAAGTGCTCTGTGGTCACTGCATAAAGAATGTGTGCACAAGTTTAAAATTAGTAATAGAATTAACATTAATCATTAAGAAAAAACCTGCAAATTCCATAAAAAGGATCAGTATGGATTAGCTTAATAATCAACCTGCAAGAATCACTAGTAAAGGATCTTCTTCATCAGCTTCCTCTTTCCAATTACTGGAAGTACAAATGGGTCATTATGTGCAAGAAAACTAGCAATTGTTAAGGTTGGATTGAGGCATTAAAAGATAGACTCCATAAGAAGCATCTTTCCAATATTTGGGTCCCAATGGTACAGTGCAAAGATGGTGACCTGTTATACAAAATGTTTTTATTTTTTTATTTTTTTAATTACAGTGAACATCCTAAAGTTGTTAACCAATACAGAAACTTGTATCCAATGATATAGAAAGAGAATCTTGTATTTGCTAATTAACCTTTCATGGTGCTACCACAATACACAACAAAGATACAGAATTTTCATTAATCTAAATGCTCAAAGAAATAGAGAGAGTTGAGAACTATTATATCATTTAATTATCTGCGTCTCAAATAACTTCGTTTCTATAAGGTTTTGATCTTCACTACTTACATCAACAGTAGAATTGCTAAGCATGAACAACCGTTAAATTTTGGCATCAAAAAGATTTATATGCTTGTATAATATTGGCTGTGAACATTAGAGACTGCTGACCATTATAATAGTGCATTCTTCTGCTTCTCTCTACTTCTCTAGTTCCATCAATAGACTCAATCCCTATTTCATGCAATTTAGCCTCAACATTGTAAAACATTACTGTGTCTGCATAGACTCAATTCATCTTTATTTTGCAATTAGAAGAGTCACCATTTCAAGTTCCTTTTTTCGTCAACAATATTAATACCACCACACCCAAAGTAATTAGAAATCTAGAACAAAGCTCTATTGAGTTTAATTCATAACATTTTCATCAATCATATAAGCAATTTACCAGAGTATGAGGAATAAATCATTAAAAAGGTTTCCAAGAAATTAAAGCCAAAAAAATAAATTATTAGTAAGGCAGTTATCCCTTTATTAACAGTGTGACTAAAAGTGAAATTCAAAGTGGAGAAGTCTTTCCAAAATATATATATATATATATATATATCTCAACGCGGAAAAGGAACATTATATATAAAACTGTCTATGTTGCAAGAAAATAGCCTTACCAACCAAACATGAGATGTTTGTCTTCTTGTCCTCATTTCCTCCATGAAAGTAGGATTATAATTGAATGGAGTTATCTACTTTTTGTCTATTCTAAACCAAGCCTTTCATACCTCTAGAAAATATTAGCATCCCCTTCAATTAGAACAACAATCCCAATTATTTAAAGCAAATCACCAACAACCTTTTAAAATGACTGGAATGTGCAAACCGCTTTTAAATTAGAATCTATATATTTTTTTAAATTAGAATCTATATTTTCTTAAAAGATCAAACAATGGTGTTTTTTCTCCAAGAGTTTGTTATATATTTTCAAAGTCAAATTGGAGCTTTCCCAATGCCTATGATGTTTTCAAGAATAACCACATATGGTAAATTATTGAAGGCCTTGGGACCCAAGTGAAGAATACAAATGCTTGATTCTTGTTTATTCTTAGTGCATTTGTGGCCCAAAATTCTGAGGGATGATTGGTATGGTTTGTATTGGTCTTAGTCTGGGTTTCAGCTAGATTTAGTAAGTGTTTATACTTAGTGAGCACCAAATTTTCAATCTCGAAATCAAAAGCAAGTTTTGATATGACAGAAAAGTTTCCTTATCTGTGCAACTGAAACAACAATTTTATATAAGTAAAAGCTCACCTCAGGGTAGCAATCTTGGTGGACAATTGTCTGGTTGTTCGTATTTACATACACCTCACAGGATACTCTTGCCTGATGAAAATGTTGGAACGCAGTTTAAACACATGGAGAAAGAAGATGCACCATGTAACAGAATAAAGCTTGTAAGAGAATACTATGGAATTGTCAGAACAAAACTAAAATTTCCTTAACATACCGTTTCTTAATGCAGTGAGTGTACTGCTGCTGTTTTGCAACATCCTTAGTTATTGCAAAAAGCCACACAATCACATACAAATATTTCCAAATAATCGCTTTATATAGATTTAGAGCTCAAGATTGTTTCTTTACTTATGTGAGCTGATGACTTGTTTATGTCAAGCAAAGCAAATAATGATAGTACATAAAAAGGTAAAAGGGTAAATTTGCCAACTTATTTGATGCACATATCTAAATCAATTGTTATTGTGACATTATTTGAGCTTTGCCTTAAAGATTGTGAAACTGCAACATGGGCATATATAATTGAGACATGACCTTGTGAAAAATCACAAAATATGAAAGAGAAAGCAATGCTGCCAATAATTGAAATTAGTAAACTCCACTACTGGCTCCAAACTCATCAATCTAATCTAATCATTCAAAAGAAACACTCCCAATTGTAACCTTAAATCATACTTAATAGCCAAAAACAATAGAACAAAATTAAAAACTTACCAGTAATGTAAGGCTCTTTTGTTTTTTGTTTTTTTTTTTAAACTCACAAATTTACTCCAAAATAAGAGAACAGATAAGGGGGAAAAACTAAAATTAAAAGAAAAACATCACTAACCATGTAGAATTTAATCTTCTATAGGGTTTCCCCAGGTTCAATGAAACCAACATCGTTTAAATTCGTAGTTGAATAGCAAACCCTAATCTTAGACAATTTAAAAACAAATTAGAATCTTCACTTTGATGAAATTTGGAGCTGAGGGTGAGAGAGGGGGAGAAACTATTGTGAGTGAGAGATGGGTAGTGCCAACAAATGTAGAGCTAGAGAAGGGTGGTGTTGGAGAAGGTGGAGCCGTTGAGTTGTGGGAGAGAAGGGCTGATGGTGGCCTGTATTTTGGACTGAAGGTGGAGCCGTTGAGCTACGTTTTGTGTGTGGGGGAATGACAGAGCGTGGGTCTGGGTTTTGGAGGAAGGAGAAGGTTGCTTATGGGGGAATGGTAGAGCAGTTTATCGTGCTTTAGAAAAGTATTTTGTGTTTATGTTTTTATTTTTGGTAGAAAAGTTTTTTTTTTTTATTTTTTTTATTTTTTATTTTTTTATAAATATTATGCTGACGTGGAAAATAGTGGGAGTTTCAGAGGCTTCGGTTTTATATATATAATAACTAGTCGCAAATCCGTGCGATGCATGGGATTGTTTTAAATCAAATGTTAACATGTTCAGGTTTAAACATTTCTCAAATTTCAATTATTGAAAGCTAAATTGGCTCTAATATAAGATGAAACATGTAATACTATGAAGTAATATTAAAAATGAGATAAATACAAATATTATGAAGTAATATATTACAATAATCATAATGTGCTCTTACATTTGGTCTAATAAGTATTACAAAAAAACCAATAAATATAATAAATATACAATTGTGCTTACATCTTCAAGCTTTATCCAATGCTTTTTAAGAATGTATTTCCTCCCTTTCTTAGGCTCTTCTCTTTTCTCAACTTCTTCAAGCTACTTAATTTTTCGCCAAATTAGTATCAAGTATAACACCAAATTATACCAATTCATCAAAGATTTACATTGTAAAACCAAACACTCTTAATGTCAATAAATTTCATAATAACCCCACCTCAATTTATTCTACAATTTGACATCCAATTCTCTTTTAATAGCATCCAATGATTCATTGTATATTAATAATTGATGAAAATTTTTAAATAATAATAATTTATATAAAAAATGATTGAAGAAAAAAGAATTAGCAAAGACAAAAACTTTGTCTTCTAACTCTCACATGCACTAATGCTATACCACCACCATATGTATAGAAATTATTAGACGCCCTTATTTAGTTTCTTATCAATGTGAATTGCCACTTTTAATATGAATAATGCACCTCCTCACTCCATATTATTCTACTAATCAATTTGAGATTCCAAAATCAAGTAGGAAACATCTAAACCATTCCCATATGGACTATACTTCTTTTAAAAAAAAAAAAAAAAAAACCTATGGACCATATCACAACATTAATATAAAATTGATTATTGATGACAGGAAATTTGTGGTTTTGATGGTCAGGAATAAGCTCTTCTTCTTGTTATTGATAACAATTGTTTTTATAGAGTGGTTTTTCCAAGATCATATGAGGGTTCTATATATAACATACTTAGTAGTACAAATTACACCAATGTTAGAGAAAATTTGATCGATGAAATTGTTAATTATTAAATCAAAATTATGGTTAAATCTAATGTTTTAATCGTAAAAACAAATTTTCACAATTAAAATTTTCACATGTAGATTTTTCATACTAATAAACCCACTCACAAGTCCCAACAATAACAATATTATAAAGTAGCAATCATAGAGAGTATAAGCTGAAAGATGGCAATATGTCCTTACCTCTGCATTTACTCTGAGCAACTCCATGGATATAATGTTACAACGTTGCAAAATCTTCAATTTGCTGTGTGTTGAGGGCCATTTGTAGAGGCCCACGCAGACAGAAAAGCCCAATAATGAGGGCTACAAAGAATTGACAAAATAGATAGCAAAAAACCCATTAGGCCCAAGCGGCAGGAATAATGGATCACAGGCCCAACAAATAAATAAATGGGTCTTGAAGAGGCAAGCGGGCTAAAAGAAGCCAAGAAAGAAAGAAATAGCATCTCATGGGAAATGTATGAGGTAGAAAAGTGAGAAAGGGCCACCGCAGGCCCAAGGCAATGTAAACTAAGAGAGTAAGGGGTTTATGGCAGGCCCATGAACCCCAAAGATAAGAATAAGGTTATTGGGCCGGGGAAGCCCAATGAAGTTAGTAAAAAGCCCATGGGAGTGTGGAATTAGCAAATGGGCCGAGGAAGCCCAAAGAAAGCAATCGGGCCGTGGATGCCCAAAGGAAAGCCCAAAGGGACATAGGAGCCCATGAGTAAAAGCAAAACAGTGCCCATGACAGGTCACTGAGAAAAAGGATAAACGGCTGGCCCAAAAAGAGGTACATCAGGATTAAGTTATTATGGTAGGAATAACAGTTCAACGTTGCAGGAAATAAAGAAAATCAAGAATGGGCCAAAGAAATGTAAGTCCCATCATCGTACAAAGCCCAGCTCCTGCATGGAGCTGGAAACCAAAGAAAAGCCCGCATGAAAGGTCAGAAAACACAGACGGAGAGTCTCTAGATCACAGTAGACGCATGAGCAGCAGGCAGACTCTTGGACATATCTGAAAGGAAAGCACGCGTAAGGCTCAGGCACCACCAGCCTGTACCCAGCCAATATAGGACGTGGTGGGGCCATGGGCCAGAGGTAAGAGGTAAAGGGGGTATGGTTTGGTGGTGGGGAGAGGAGAAAAGATCTATTTTGCGGCTCCTGCCCAAGCCCTTTTGGGAGGTACATCCTGCTGGGATGGCAGACCACCTAAAAGAGGCAAGTTTGAGGGGGAACCATTGGGTGCATGCCTTGAGAGTAGAGAGAGAAAGTATTTATACCGTGGCAGGAAGAAGTGTTACGGTATACAAAGGAACGAAATAAACATGCCTCTATTTGGCAAGGGTGGATGTCGCACAGACCTGGTGGTCGGCAAGTACGCCCAGACCAGACAAAGGCAGTTAAGGGGCAAAACGGTAAAACATTAGTCACGGCAGGCACTATAAAAGAGCCTTTGCCGTGCCCTGAAAAGGGGATAAAAAAACAGAGCATTTTTGTGGAGTAGAAAGAAAAACAGAGTAAAAAGAAGAGAAAAAAGATAAGAAAGAAAACAGAGAAGAAAAGAGAGAAAATTAAGGAAGAAGGAGAAGTAATACAGTGGGCATGCACTGGTAGATTGGTTTCCCTCTCTCCCCCTTCAAATCTTGCTTTCTTCCAAAAACGTAAACACGGACTCCTTTTTAGGCAATAACCATTCAAGTTCGACTCCCTCAAAGCCATTAATCCCCGCGGCAGGATTATTTTCCTGGGGGATTATTTGTATTGAGAAGAGGTGTTCTCCCCTCTTTGACTTTGTTTCGGCAGACTAAGGTTAAAACTTGTTTTTATGCCCAGTTGATTAGTTCGTATTATTTTCTTTACTTTCTCTGTGATTGACATCATCATGACTGTAATCATGCTTTATAAGTAGGGATTACATAGCTATTTATTTAAACAGTTAGATATTCTGTTTTGGTTATTATTATTATATCTGCCTGCCGTAACTCGTCTATAACAGTTCTACTTGCCGTAAGTTTACTCCTGATAGACAAGGCATAAATTTGTGCACAAACCAGCCCAAGCTGAGTTACAATTGGACCGGCCCCAACTCCCTTACTCAGAAATATTCGGGCCCATCACCGCAGGAGGCAGCCCAGCCCAATACACCATACACAAAAAAGGCCCCTACATTAAATTGGCGACTCCACTGGGGAGTTGGGAAGCAGACAGGGAATATGAGTGTCGTACCCTCACAAGCAGAATCCAGGCCAACAACGTCTCACCAAGAGCAACTTAACCAAACAGAAGGTGCCAACAAAATGGGGGTTGATCCTCAGCCTCAGATAAGAGTCCCCACGGACAATGTCAACACCTCTATCAAAGTATTGCAATCATTGCAGCACTCGCAGCAACAAATGATGGAAGAGATCCGCCAACTGAAGGCAGACAAAACAAGAGAGAAAGGCAGCCAGCATGACCCAAATCATGTGGCAGACAGAGAAGAGACACTGGCAGGAGGCGTCCCACGGAACGCAGGACAGCGTTTCATTACCATGGCTGCGGTAGCGGCTCTCTTGGAGCAAAAGAGAGCCAGAACACCAAAGGAGAGGTTTTATGCACGAAGACCTCCTTATCCTCTAAAAGTACTCAGCAAACCGTACCCCGAGAGGTATGAACCAAGGGCCTTTACCCAGTACGATGGCAGGAAGGGAAGTGTGGTAGAGCACGTGAGCAAATTTATTGACACCCTTGGCCCTTACGCAGCAGACGAAGACTTATGTCTGTGGGAGTTTTCAAAGTCACTGTGCGACCGGGCATACACCTGGTACATTGGCTTGAAACCAGGATCAATTCCAACCTGGGATGATATGGTGGATGTATATTGCACTAAATACTTTCACGGGGAAGAAACGGTAACGCTTGCAACTCTGCAAGCAACCAAGCAAAGGAATGGAGAGGATTTGATGGAATACATCAAACGGTTCAAGGACATAGTACTTGATTGCTATGACCACTGTGAAGAAAGGACGTTGGTAGAAATGTGCATGACTAATATGATTCGGGAGTTCAGAGCTGTCTTGGAGAATCTGGAGATTTCCCAGCTCACACAGCTATTGCAGAAAGCTAGAAAGACGGCTCAGTCTGTGAAACCTAGTTCCGACAAGAGAAACGCACCGTAGGCTATGCCAGTGTCCACTAGAAACCAGAGAAGGAAAACAGAAGGGAGGGAGTATGATACGCCCCCACCCTTACCATGTACTCCTAAGGAGCTGGATGTGCTACTTGACAAATGGATAGCGGACGAGATCTTTAAACCCAACCAGGTTTCTAGAGAGCCTATAGAGGAAGAAAGGAGGGATCCTCGCTTCTGCCGCTTGCACAACTATGTACAACATCCCACCGCAGAATGCTGGGCACTCCGTAGGCTAGTGCACCGCAGGATCAAGGAAGGCACATTAGAGCTGACCCAACAAGAAGTCCAAAGAAACCCACTCCTAAGCCACAAGGGAAAGGGTGTAGCAGCAGTGGTGATATGCGCAGACCCTGGAGAAGATGAGGAAGAAAACTTGGCCCTGCTTGCCGCGGCGATTACCAATCTTCAGCAGAGTGCCAAGTTCAAAAATCTATTTGACCAGTTGGGACTTACAGCAAAAGAAAGAAAAATAGCCACGGAGGCTTTGGTAAGCATCGCCTCCAGGGCAGGGGTGGAATGCCTGTTAGCAAAGATGCCAGAAGACAAGGCCCTCCTGCAGGAATCAACAAAAATCACGTTTAGCAGTGAGGATATGGAGGTGGGGCACCCAGATCATAGGAGGCCTCTCTATTTAGCAGGATCTATAAATCAAATCCCCATCAAAAAGGCCCTGGTGGATACGGGTGCTTCCATAAAACTCATTACGTTGAGCACCTTGCAAGTTGCAGAAATTTCAGAAAAAAAGATCCAAGGATGCCCGATGGAAGTAACGGGGTTCGGTGAAAGAGGTGAGTACATCGCAGGCCACATTCAGTTATGGTTGAAAGTAGGCCCTATAGCCTCTTTAGCTCGCTTCCATGTGGTCAGAACGGAAGTATCTTACCATGTGCTTTTGGGAAGACCCTGGTTACACAAACACTGACTAGTCCCATCCACCTACCACCAATATGTGAAAGGAAGATTGAATGGCAGGATGATACGCATAGTTGCAAACCCCTCGCCATTCGAGCAAGCAGAAACCCACTTGGTGGAAACCATGTTTTATGACCAATGGGCTCCATCTGGAGAAAATTCGGTTGCAAAGCCACGAGACACCTTTGTGCTTAGGTGGGAAGATGTTCAAGATAACCCAGAACCTGATTTAAGAGAGCTACTAGCGCGAAAGAAGAAAAGGAAAGAAGCGCCTGCTGCAGAGCCAGACGAAATACCTCAGTGCATCAAGGTCCGAGGCCTTGATGTAGGATTGTGTATAAATTATGAAGGTACGTGGGGCCCACGGGTGAGATGCAAGTGGGCCCCACCCAAAAAAGGGCAACACAAGAGTTTGGCGTGTTGCGTTGCTGAAGGAAGTTTGGGAAAAGAAGAAGAGAAGGATGAGGTAGTTGCGGCAGAAAATGACATCTAGGTTATGGCAGAGGAAGAATTGGAAGAAGTTGACTTAGGGTCTGACTCGCAAGAACCAAGGCCTATCTCAATTAGTGCAAGCTTGACAGAAAAGGAGAAGTCAGAACTCATACTGTTGTTGAAAGAATTCAAAGATGTTTTTGCTTGGGATTATAATGAAATGCTAGGGCTCGATCCTGGGCTTGTTGCGCATACATTGAATGTGGACCCAGAGGCCAAGCCGATGGCCCAGCCTGTCAGGATATTTCACACAGAAATAGAAGGGCAGATAGTCAAAGAGGTGCAGAAGTTGCTAGCCGCAGAATTCATCAAGCCTATCCAGCATCCTCGCTGGCTATCCAACATAGTACCAGTAAAGAAGAACGGCCAGATAAGATGCTGTGTAGATTTCAGAAATCTCAACAAAGCTTGTCCAAAGGACAAATTCCTATTGCCGAACATGGATTTACTAATAGACTCCGCGGCAAGAAGCGCCATGTTCTCATTCATGGACGGTTTCAGTGGGTACAATCAGATCAAGATGGCGCCAAAGGATGCAGAGAAAACTGCCTTCAGAACACCCATGGGCAATTTCTACTATATTGTGATGCCCTTCGGGTTGAAAAATGCAGGTGCAACTTATCAACGAGCAATGACGGCCATATTTCACGACATGATGCACCAGGAGCTAGAAGACTATATGGATGACATAGTGGTTAAGTCAAGGAGAAGAGAAGAACACTTTCGGGTGTTAAAAAGAATATTTGAAAGATGCAGAGCTTTTAAGTTAAGAATGAATCCCCTCAAGTGTGCATTCGGAGTATCCTCTGGGAAATTTTTGGGTTTCCTGGTTCACAACAGAGGCATAGACATGGATCCGACCAAAGCTACGGCCATAGCAACTATGAGACCTCCGACCACAGTAAAAGAATTGAAGAGCTTCTTAGGAAAAGTCTCATATATCTGGAGATTCATCCCTGGGTTGGCATCAATCACCTCTGCCTTCACCAAGTTGCTTAAGAAGGGGCAAAGTTTTGAATGGGGGGAAGCGCAACAGACGGCTTTCAAGAGGCTACAGTAGATAATGATGAACCTCCCCACAGTGCAGGCCCCTATTCATAAAAGACCACTGCTACTCTATCTGGCCACCAACTCGTACGCCATCGGCGCACTAATCGCTCAGGAAGATGGAGGTGGTATCGAGCAGCCAATATACTACATCAACCGCACCTTAAAAGATGCAGAAACTCATTACCCAAGGGTAGAGAGAGCATGCCTAGCCATTGTATACGCTTCACAGAGGTTGCATCACTATTTCTTGGCCTACGAAGTATGGTTGATGACTAAGTCACATGTCATTAAAGCTCTGTTACAACAGCCGATTCTCTCCAGCAGGATATCCCAGTGGTTGCTACAGTTATCACAATACGACTTGAGAATGGGGACACTTAGGGCAGTGAAAAGTCAGGCTATAGCAGATTTATTGGCTCAGTTTCCAGGAGAGGAAGAATTCCCACTAGATGATGAAGTTCCAGAGGAAGTAGCTATGGCAGAAGAAGTTAGGGAACGGTGGGTAATGAAATTTGATGGGTCTTCTACTACCCATTTCGAAGGGGTGGGAGTAGTTCTGTATCATGAACAAGACAAGGCAGTGGCACTGTTATTTAAGTTGGAATTCCCCTGTTCAAACAACATGGCGGAGTACGAGGCCTATCTAACTGGGCTTGCCACGGCGCTCGAAATGGGAGTCAAACATTTGAAAGTATTGGGAGATTCGAACTTGGTTGTCTGCTAGGCCAAAGGAAGTTTTTCCTTAAAGGAGCCCAGCCTAGCCCCGTACAGAGCGATGGCCCAGAGAATGGAAGAGAAATTCTCAACCTTTGAGATAGAACATGCTCCGAGAAACGAAAATCGGTTTGTGGACACGTTAGCTATCCTGGGTTTGCAAATAATCTTCAAAGGGAATAGCACTAATATAGAAGTCAGTAAGAGGGAAGAATCCATCATTGAGGTGTTGAAGGAAAAATTCCGGGAGGAACAGGGCAAAGGGGATTGGTGAATCCCCATAAAGGAAACCTTGGTGAAAGGGAGATGATGCAGTAGAATTGAAGATATTAAAAGACTATGCCTTGGTAAAAAAAGAATTGTACCGCAGGATGCCAGGTAGGGTCTTATCCAGATGCGTGGGCCAGGAGGAAACCCAGAGAAAATTGAAAGAAATACACGATAAGACTTGCGGGTCTTGCGGGGAAGTTAGTCTTTACCGCAGACTCCAGAGGGCAGGCTTTTATTGGCCAAGCATGGGTAAAGACGCAGATCAAGTCCAAACCCAGTGTGGGACCTGCCAGCTTATGGCAAACAGGGAGGAAAGTTACGCTGTGTTCATCAGCGAGGATTGGAGAAGCCCTTTCATGCAGTACCTAACAGAAGGTGTCCTGCCACAAAGGCATAGTGAAAGGTACAAGCTTAAGAGGTTGGCAACACGTTACTTCTTGCACAACACGGTCCTTTTCAAAAAAGGATATGATGGAAACCCTTTGAGGTGTTTGGGCCCTGAAGAGGCTAAAGAAATGATAAAAGAAGTGCATTCAGGGGAATGTGGTGAACATCAGGGGAAGAAAAAGTTTTACAGATGCCTGCTGCAGATGGGCTACTACTGGCCAACCATGAAGAAAGATGCGGTAGAATTTGTAAAGAAGTGTCACAGTTGTCAGGTACAAGCCAACTTGATTCATACCCATCCACAAGACTTGCACAGCATGTTCACCCCATGACCCTTCCATACTTGGGGGCTAGATTTGGTAGGGCCAGTCAACCCGCCATCACGTGGGTACATATAGATATTGGTAGCTACATAATATTTTACTCAGTGGGCAGAAGCAGTGCCACTCCGCAAGGCCACAGGGGGAGCAGTGGCGAACTTCATCAAAGAAAATATAATTCTGAGGTTTGGGGTGCCCTTCAGGATCATCAGTGACAACGGCACACCATTTGTCAACAGTGATGTAAGGAGAATGCTAGAGTTCTACCAAGTCAAGTACCACAGGTCATCATCCTATTACCCTTAAAGGATCTGGGCCTATAGAAAATCACCAAAGTCAGCCACAGGCTTTTCGCCCTTTTCCTTAGTCTACGGGACTGAAGTAGTGAGTCCGGCAGAAATAATGACATCGTCCCTAAGGGTCATGCAGATACGAGAAAAAGAAAAAGAGGGAGAAGTCTTCACAGCAGAAAGGTTTGAGTACCTGGAAGAACTTGATGAAAAGAGGGAAGAAGCCCAGGAACGCAGCCGAAGATATAGGCAGAAGATGACTGAAGCCTACGGCAGGATGACCAAGGAAAGAGTGTTTGTGGAAGGACAACTAGTGTTAAAAGTGGCAGACTATGTCAGGCGAGGTCTGGTAGGACCATCCAAGTTTGCACCAAAATGGGAGGGACCCCTTGTAATAAAGGAAGCGCATCAAAGTGGGTATTATCGCCTAACTCAAATGGATGGCAGGGACTTGATGGATCCCATCAATGGAAATGGTTGAAGCGTTATTTTTCTTAGAAAAGAAAGTTATGTGGTTGTCCCTTTCCTTAGTTTTTTGTTTATGTTTCCTTTACTTTTTCTTTCCTCCAAGTGACTATGTCACAGAAGAAATTGTAACGTGCTTTCATGAGTATGCAATGAAAAAGTACGAAGTGTTAGCATCATGTCATAGCAATAGTAAAGAAAAAGTAGCAAAGTGTAGCATTATTACAAACCCAAACTATGGCAAACACAAGCCAAGTAACTACGGCAGGAAACATATAAGTGTTCTGTGTGGCATAACAAAAACAGAGAAACAGAGAAAAAAATAAAGGAGACTGCGCCATCATCAATGAAGTCCGGAAATGAGACTCTGATCCCCAAAATGACTAGGCCCACTAACGCCGGAAAGAAGACGCTCACGGCGACCTTCCAAGTCCGCCACCTCTTTCTTCAAAAGCTCAATACGGGCGTCTATGGCCTCAACGGCTGGCTGGACTCTCCTCATGAAAAAGGCCCTGGCAACCTCACGTAGATGATGAAGAACAAACTCCACGGCGAAACCCACACTAATGAACTCTTGAATCATAGCCTTCCACTGCAGGATCCTCTCAGAAGAAATAGAGTCGATGAAATTATGCTCGATATCGTTCAGCACGCATCCTAGCATTTTCAAGAAATGCTCCCTAGCAGAACGACCAAGGCGAAACTCCTGCATAAAGTTGCTGTGGCGGCTATGGATCATCACTAAGTGAGAGACGCAGTCTTCAGGGACTCGGAAGCCATAAAAGTCTACATAAGGAGGACCGGAAGCTCAGAAGTCTGCCGGACCAAGGTCGTTAACCTCCGGCTGGTCAAAGCAGGCAAGGAAGGACGCAGCATCATCCGGGATGGCGACAGAACTACTACCTGCCTCAAACTGAGATGGGATAGTAGGAAGTGGACCTATCAAAAAAGGAAACACAAGGCAAAATGAAAAAAAAAAAAAAAAAAAAAAAAAAAAAAAAAAAAAAAAAAAAAAAAACCATGGCACATGAAGAGAATACTTGCAGAAATAGAAGATGAGATAGGAAGAAAAGGAAATTTGCCAAAGTTAACAGGAATGGGGGCTACGGGTGTAGCAGAAACAAGTACTGTAGGCATAACAGAAGCAGGAGTAGTAAGTACAGCTGAAACAGGTACTGAAGGTGCGGCAGGAATAGGTGCTACGAGCGCGGCAGGAGCAGTCATTCCCACGCCTGCTGCAATTTCTGGCCCTTTAGAAGTCTCTGTAAGCGGGGAGATAGTATGCAAATGAAATGCAAATACAACCAAAAAAAAAAGAGAAAAGGGGAAGGAAGATACATACCCATGAAGTCAGGCTCGGGCGAAGCACTCCCCTCTTCATCAGAATCGGAAATTCTCTTTTTCAGCATGGGTGCATCATCAGGATCCTCAAGAATGTCATTGGATCCCTCTGAGGATAATTCCGTATCAGGACCACGGGTAACGGAGCCGGGAATGGAGGAAGGAGTAACAACAAGCGAGGCACCACCCTTTGCAGCCTGGGAGATAGCTGCAAAAGGGTCACTAGTCGAAATCACAAACGGCAGAACGGAAGGAGTGATCATGGGTTGAACAGCGGCAGGAGGAATGACTCCCTCTGAAGGAGTGGGTCTCTCGGTAAGCAAAGGTGTAATCACCAACCCTTTCGACATGAGTACCCTCTCTAGGTACCGGCTCGACGGAAGGGGTGGGAGTTTTGGCAGGAGCCTTGTGTGCAGCAGTAGAAGGAGCAGGCGTCGCTAATACTGCCTCGACCCCATCAAAAAAGCCTTCCATGGGTACACTCATGCAGACGGAAATCTCCTCGGTAGTAGGGCGATATATGGATAGAGGCTCAGGCTCCTCCTAAATTTTTTTTTTTTTTTTTTTGTTAAGTAAAAAACAAAAGACTCGTGGCAAAGGCGTGCAAAAAAAAAAAAAAAAAAAAAAGGAGAGAAGAAAAGGGACTCACCTCAGATTCAGGCTTATCAAGCAAAATGGGCCGGGTAACTGATGAGTCTTCCTTATGCTTGGACTAAAAGGAAAGAGGCAGAAGAAATTAGCGAGTTAGCTGCAAGAAAATTAAGAAGTTTTTTCAAAGAAGAAAAAATGGGAGAAATAACTTACCCTCCGTTCAGTGGCAGATACGGGGTGAGGAGTAGTTTTTCTTTTGCTACCATGAGTTCTGCTAGCCAAATGAGCACCTGTAGGAGGCAGTGGTGTGGCAGTCTTGGTTTTGCCAGCGGACTTGGGTTTGGCAGGTGCTTTCTTGCTCGGTACAGAGATGTTGATTACCTTAACTTTTTTCTCCCAACCAGGGGGATAGTCGTTAGCGTACCAAAACCATCCTTTCTTCTCTCTGCGTCCCATTCAAAGATGGCTGACCGACTTTGTTTTCTAGCATACGCCAAAACAGACTTAGAAGGAAGCAGTAGGCGAAGGTTAACTGAGACAACCATACCTAGCCCTTTAGGAGGAATAAGAGAAAAGCCACGGCTACCCGCTAACTCAGCCACAAATGTGTCTCTCACTGCGTGCCAGTAATCGTGCATGGGAAAAGTACAGACACCCTCCCTTAGTGAACCGGGAACTGTAATGGTGTTGAAACGCTTCTTCCAAAACTCAAAGGCAGTGTGCCGCAGGAAAGGACGGACTGACGTAGGAGATTCCATGAGGAAAGAAATGTCATCGGGGATGTCTTGATCCAACCCAAACTACCTTCTCACCCGGTTGGCAGGATAGTGAACAAACCTAATGCCTTCATCGGCTAAGTAAGGCAGCCATCCGGCATTGGTAGCAGCAAGATAGATAATCCCAGTTTCATCAAAGCTAACCAGTGGGGTAGTGGTCCCAATGGTGTCAACAAACGAACCCATGGCAAAATCTACACAAGTATAATCTGCATCCAAATTTCTATAGGCTCTTCAAGAGAAACCCACGCCCTCATCAAAAGATTCAACCACAGAATAGCCAATCGGCTTCAAACCAGACCAACGAAAAGCAAGCAGAAAATCGAATTCAAACCTGCCACAAAAATCGGTAATCACTCTCGGACAAGTCTAGTACTTCTCTCTGGCAAACCGAGCGGGCCTACACTTTGTCAAGTACTGAGCACAATGCTCAAACAACAGCTGCTGAAGTATGGTATAGTGAACAGAAGAGGTAACAATGTGGTAGGACCCAGCCTGACTCTCATCACTACGAAGGATATCTAATTGAACATACAAGTGCCCCAGGAACATAGGGGCCAGCGGCAGGCTCACCCTAGCAGATATTTTGATAGCCAAACGAAAGTACAAAGGTTTTATAACGTAGTGGGGGTGGGACCCAAAAACAAACTTGCAAAGCCAAAATGCAATAAAGGCCGCACGACGGGCAGCAATAGAAAACTTAGAGGAAGAACTCACCCAGTATGACAACTTGGTGTTTCCGGCCATCATTTTCCTCAATTCAGCCTCAATGGCCTCTTCCACCGGAGAAAGCTCTAGGGCGACAGGATCAGCATTGCCAAGAATGGGTAAGAGCAACTGGTTAGCCACATCTTCAGGAGTCACGGTGAGTTCGCCGCACGAGAAAAAGAAGGTGTGGGTGGTGGTGCACTATCGCCGGACCAAATGACGAAGGTTATAGAGGTCCTGGAAATTCGACAAGCAACGAGATGAGACTATAGCCTTCAAGATGCCGGCTCGTTGTAACAAACCCATAAAACTCGTGTCGAAAAGCTCGCTGTCAACCCATTCCTTCCAACCCAAGGCTGTATTGGACCCAAATTCAAAATGAAGGGGTACAGGAAGCGAGGTACCTTGGCGAATGGACAGATCGGGGATTGAAGATGCTAAAGGAGCCCAAGAGACGTCGGGGTTTCGTCGGACAAGGGCAATCAATACATGACCCGGCAGCGGCGGTACATAGTCACCAGGGATTTTTGGGAAGTGAGGATTGACTTCGTACCACTGGTCGATTAAAGGAGCGTATTCGCTGTCGGGGTCATGCTGTGTCTCTTCCTCAGCAGACCGCTCCAAATCGGAACGTTCCATCTCCTCGCCCACATCAGGAACGACGGGAGAATCGGAAGCAACCGCCTTCCCTTTGCGGCGGGAAGAGCCTTGGCTTTTCACCGGCGACATAGTGAGGAGGCTTAGTCGGAGAAAATGGGTATGGGTGTTTGAAAAGAAGAAGGAGAGTAAGAGACAGAGAGTGTGTGTTCTAGGAAAAGAAAGAGTTTGTGATTAAAGTGCAGAAGGATTCTTCCTTAAATACCCAAGTCATTAATAACAGCACGAAAGAAGGTGACGGGTCAGCCATCTGAATGGAATGAAATTAATGAAACGACGGCTCTGTTTCGAAAATAACTGCCAAACTGGGCAATTCGAAGAGACAACCCTATTCGCGGTAGGAAGGAGAATATATATATATATATATATATATATATATGTATGTATGTATAAGAAAGGGTCCACAACTTAAAAAAGACCCGCGAAAAAGAGAAGAAGAAAAAAGATGAGAGAAGGGCAGAAACGCCTTTTCATTCACATATGAATCGCAGGAACGTTTCATATGTTTAGGGGGCTAAATTTTGAGAGCCATTTGTAGAGGCCCAGGCAGACAGAAAAGCCCAATAATGAGGGCTACAAAGAATTGACAAAATAGATAGCAAAAAACCCATTAGACCCAAGCAGCAGGAATAATAAATCACAGGCCCAACAAATAAATAAATGGGTTTTGAAGAGGTAAGGCGGGCTCAAAGAAGCCAGGAAAGAAAGAAATAGCGTCCCATGGGCAGTGTATGAGGTAGAAAAGTGAGAAAGGGCCACCGCAGGCCCAAGGCAATGCAAACTAGGAGAGTAAGGGGTTTATGGCAAGCCCATGAACCCTAAAGATAAGAATAAGGTTATTGGGCCGGGGAAGTCTAATGAAGTTTGTAAAAAGCCCATGAGAGTGTGGAATTAGCAAACGGGCAGAGGAAGCCCAAAGAAAGCAATCGGGCCGTGGATGCCCAAAGGAAAGCCCAAAGGGACATAGGAGCCCATGAGTAAAAGTAAAATAGTGCCCATGATAGGCCACTGAGAAAAGGGATAAACGACTGGCCCAAAAAGAGGTACAGCAGGATTAAGTTATTACAATAGGAATAACAGTTCAACGTTGTAGGAAATAAAGAAAATCAAGAATGGGCCAAAGAAATGTAAGGCCCATCATCATACAAAGCCCAGCTTCTGAATGGAGCGGGAAACTAAAGAAAAGCCCGCATGAAAGGTCAGAAAACACAGACAGAAAGTCTCCAGATCACGGTAGACGCATGAGCAGCAGGCAGACTCTTGGACATATCTGAAAGGAAAGCACGCGTAAGGCCCAGGCACCACCAGCCTGTACCCAGCCAATATAGGACGTGGTGGGGCCATGGGCCAGAGGTAAGAGGTAAAGGGGGTATGGTTTGGTGGTGGGGAGAGGAGAAAAGATCTATTTTGCGGCTCCTGCCTAAGCCCTTTTGGGACGTACGTCCTGCTGGGATGGCAAACCACCCAAAAGAGGCAAGTTTGAGAGGGAACCATTGGGTGCATGCCTTGAGAGTAGAGAGAGAAAACATTTATACCGCGGCAGGAAGAAGTGTTACGGTATACAGAGGAACGAAACAAACCTGCTTCTATCTGGCAAGGGTGGATGTTGCACCCAGACTAGACAAAGGCGGTTAAGGGGCAAAACGGTAAAACATTGGTCACGGCAGGCACTATAAAAGGGCCCTTGCCGTGCCCTGAAAAGGGGATCGAAAAACAGAGCATTTTTGTGGAGTAGAAAGAAAAATAGAGTAAAAAGAAGAGAAAAAAGATAAGAAAGAAAATAGAGAAGAAAAGAGAGAAAATTAAGGAAGAAGGAGAGGTAATACAGTGGGCATGCACTGGTAGATTGGTTTCCCTCTCTCCCTCTTCAAATCTTGCTCTCTTTCAAAAACATAAACACTGACTCCTTTTTGGGCAATAACCATTCAGGTTCGACTCCCTTAAAGCCATTAATTCCCATGGCAGGATTCTTTTCCTGGGGGATTATTTGCATTGAGAAGAGGCGTTCTCCCCTCTTTGGCTTTGTTTCGGCAGACTAAGCTTAAAACTTGTTTTTATGCCCAGTTGATTAGTTCGTATTATTTTCTTTACTTTCTTTGTGATTGACATCATCATGACTGTAATCATGCTTTATAAGTAGGGATTACATAGCCATTTATTTAAATAGTCAGATATTCTGTTTTGGTTATTATTATTATATCTGCATGCTGTAACTCGTCTGCAATAGTTCTGCTTGCCGTAAGTTTACTCCTGGCAGACAAGGCATAAGTTTGTGCACAAATAGGCCCAAGTTGAGTTACAATTGAACCGGCCCCAACTCCCTTACTCAGAAATATTCGGGCCCATCACCGCAGGAGGCAGCCTAGCCCAATACACCATACACAAAAAAGGCCCCTACACTGTGTGTGTGTGTTTTTTTTTGTGAAAATTTGAGTGAGTATGAAGGATTTCAATATTGGCGGGGGTTTATATTTGTTGAAATTTTTGTTATAGAATTTTAGTTGAAATAGAATTTTCAAGCTCTTGAAACATATATCTAATAGAGTTTTACTTAAACTAAATTATTGTAACACTTGATAAGATAATTACACGTGGAAGAGAATTAATAAACACATAACATATTAAACCTAAAATAAAAAGAAAAACCCATCCAAAAAAAAAAAAGAAAAAAGAAAAAGAAAAAGAAAATATCTACCACTGAAATTCTACCACTACTGTGAAACTTTTCAGTTTTGACCTTGCTGAGAGTATGCTTACGCGCTCGCATCTCAGTGGCCAAATTATTCAATAATTGAGTTTTTAGCCTTTATCATTTTATCTTTGTATTCTATGCTATTCTTCCGAATATTTTTTACTAACATAATACGTGAAAGTTTCTCCAAATATATATATATATATATATATATAAAATACGTAAAAAAAAATACTTTAATAAAAAGAGTAGGGGTTTATATTTATTGAAATTTTTGTTATAGAATTTTAGTTGAAGTAGAATTTTTGAGCAAATTTTTAACCTCTTAAAACATATATCTAATAGAGTTTTACTTCAACTAAATTATTGTAATACTTGATAGATATTTACACGTTGAAGAGAAATAATAAATATATAAGATATAAAACCTAAAATAAAAAGAATCTTAAAAAAAATAATAATGGTGACATGAAAAATGATAGGTGCTCCTGAGCTTCGGTTTTATGTATATAACTAGTCGCTAACCCGTGCGATGCACGGGATAGTTAAATAAAATTATAATTAACCAATCTCACGTTAAAAAATAATAATAATAAAAGAATTAGTGAGAGGCTGATTTGCCTCCCAAGAATTTAAAAGAATAAAAGATTAAGAAAGAAAAAGAATGTGTAATGTTACGTTAAAAGTGTAACGTTGGAAACTAAAGCAACATTAAAGACAATGAGGAAACTATTTGCAAAGAGGATTGCAACTTTTGTATGTTTACTTGGCTCAAGGCTAAAATTCAAATTCAATTTTGCAAAAAAAAAAAAAAAAAACATACAACAGCCTCACTACGCAAATCCATTTTTTGCTCTAATTTATTTTGCAAATCATACACTATCAATAGTTTCAATAAACACTATTGCTAAATCTACTGCTTACTGAAACAAACTTGATGTAAAGCCAAACATTAGGCTTTCTAGGGGTTCAACAAATTAATACATTTTTAGCATTTTGAAAAGATGATTGACAATAGCTTTTGAAACTTGAACATTTGTTTTTATAAAGAATATGCACAAATTGTGAATGGTTTTCATGTATATAGCTCATTTAAAAAGAAAAAAAAAAAGTGTGAACAATCAAATTATTATTAAGTAATTGTTTGTATTTATCTCAAAAGTCATACCCTTGTATAAATACATTAACTATTTTATAGATACATATTTATTATAGCCTATTATATACTATATTAGATTATATATAACATTCTTTCTCTCAACAACATGGTAAAACTTAAAAAAAAAAAAAAACACGGTAAAACTTTAAACTTTTTTTTTGAAACTAGACAAAGAGCTTACAACACAAAATTTGGAGTTTGTCTTGCTATCATATTAGCAAGTTCCCTGCATTCAGTTAGTACATAGTCTGAAGTTTTCAAAAAAAAAAAAACCACGGTAAAACTTTAAACTTGACAGCCACAAGTTTTATTTTTATTTTTTTAATGAAATCAATAGACAGCCACACGTTTAGAAGTCAAGGAACTTAAATTGTTGAAGTAGAGCAGTAAGTTTATACAGCACACAGTTTCTCAAAAATCAAAAGAAAGACAACAAAAGCAGTAAACCACTTAACAGTAACTAAACAAAGCGCGAGAGAGATATATACCAATGTTGCTGGCTTGGACTGGAGCTGGAGTTGAGAGGATGACATGTGGTGAGCAACTGGCGGTGCGAGTGCACAACACAGACACAGTAATATAGTTTAATTTGTTTGTTTGTTTTTTTATTTTTTAAATAATGATCTAGGATGATTTAGAATGTATTATCTGCGGTTTTTTGTGTGTTAGTATTTAGTTTTAGAGGGCCATGGATTGAAGGATTTACCAAATATATTGGGGTTTTTCTAAAACTATCGGGTTGAAGTTAAACAGAGAAAGTGGCAAAGATACAAACTTGATGGCTATGGTGGCTGATAGTGACGGCAATGAACAATGGTGGCTATGTCATGGGTGGGAAAGAGAGAAGAAAATTGGGGAGGGTGTTTAGGGTTTTCAATATTTTTCTAGAAGAGATTTGTTTTCGTGTTTGATAGAAAACCTATAGGCTATAGTCGGGTTTGTCAAAGGTTTCGTATAGTATTTACTATTTAGTTTAAAAAATTAAATTTTTTTATAAATTAAAATGATGATGTGAAAAATTGTGGGAGTTTTAAAAGCTTCGGTTTTATATATATATATAGATAATAATAATATATATATATATATATATATATATATATATATATATATATAGATAGATAACAACGAACAAACCCAAACCCATCTGATCCATTTCATGATAATGGCTCTCACAATGAAAGTACCACATCCAACAACCATGTGGTTTCCTCTAAAACGAACTTCACTCTCATCATATTCATATCCATACCAAAAACCAATGAAAACGTCCTTAATAAATCTCAAAACCAATACCAATGCCTCTTTCACTGTCTCAGCAGCAGCCCAAGGTACCAATAGAAAGCTCCCCATATTGCTTTTTGACATCATGGACACCATTGTTCGCGACCCTTTTTACCATGATGTCCCTGCCTTCTTCGGGTACTCATATTTTTCTTGCTCTTTTGTTTTTGTTTCTGTTTTGTTTTTTTGTTTTTGTTTTGTTTTTTTTTTGGTTGTTCTAAGTTCTTTTGAGATGGGTACCATTTTTTTTTTTTTTTTTCAATTTGGGTTTGCTCGAACTGTGTTTTGTATAATTTTCATTGTTTTGTGGGGTTGAGAAATCTGAATGACTTACTCAACTGGATGGTCTTTGTTTCTGATCAAAAGGGTCTTCTTCTTTTTTGATAGGTAAAAGGGTCTTCTTCTTGTAGAGCCTGCTCTTCTATATTAGGAGAATTATGTACAAAACCCCCCACCCTTATTGTACAATCGACTTATTAAAAAAGAAGTGAAGTCTTTTTTCTTTTGCCAGGATATAGGATTAGAATTCCTCCAAATGGATGACACCAATAGTAATATTATATAATGTAATATACGCTATATGGTGAATGAAAGAAACTTTATTAGAAGTTTATGAAGAATTCCAAAATCACGCACATGTCACACTTTAGACTTGTGTCATAAGGGATATGGAACTGTGACTTTAGTGATTTTCCACATTTTGTGATGCTCATTGTCTTGCAATGATGTCGACACATATGGTTGTTCAAAACCAACATTGTGAGGCTGGTGGCTGGTAGATATTACCAAAAGGTTCTCTAAAGAGAATAATAGAACAAGAGAAGAAGAGAAGCTAAATGAAGAGCAGTTTATGGAATTGGCACAAATTTTTTGCCTTGATATAATTGGCATCTTGAGCACAAACTAGTAAAAGGGCCCTTTTTGTAGACACTAGCAACTTTGGCAGCTCATATAGGCATCCTAAAAGCCACCCCCGTTGGCTTCATAGAACACAGGATTCACATTCTTTCCTTTAAACTAATGATACTTCTATTATTGTTGTGAAATGAAAATGTTGAAGCAAATTAACCACAAAAATTGTTGTGGGTGCCGCTAACAGTTAAATCTTTTGAAGTTTAAGTTATTTTGTAAGCTAGATGCTTTGTTTCTAATTCTTCACTGCACATTTGGGTATCATGGTAGATATTGCATTAACTTTTGGTTGTTTTGACTTTAATGAAAAATAGATTATGTTGTAAATTTCCACTTACTATGCTTCCTGCTTGCCAGGACATTATTTTTCTTAACATCAGACTCTTTGCATTTGTTGCATCAAGTCGGTGACTCTTTTCCAAACAAGATTGCTTGATGTAAAGGAAAAGCTGGTTCTTACAAGCCCTTCAGCACCTGTATTAATGCAAGTATAATTGTGAATTTATATGAGACAGGGATGTTTTGACTTTTAAGAGGAAGGTTGATCTTTAATTTGGAATGAAGGAGTTTACCTTGAGAATTAATAGTAGCAACCGGTATCATGTGTCTTTTTTCTTTCGATTGCATGCCTCATTGTATCATATCTGGTTCTGCAACATTTGATTGTATCATAATTTTTTCTGCCTTAAAAAAAAAATGTATCATATTCTTTTCTATGATATTTGAGTACCTTGGCGTAGGTCCAGGATATTTATCTGGCAAGAATTTGATAGGGCAGATATCTTGATGCTAATTATGATCTGGCAAGAAAATGTTAGAGGCTTAGAGCAGATATCTTGATGCTACTTTTGCTAGTTGGAATACCAAAAAAGTGCTATTTTTACTTTCCTGCTTGCACTTACAGTTTTTCCTGTATGAGTATTAAAGTAGTGCGACAGTATTCTTTCTGATTAATATTTGGTTGAACTCCACCTAAGATTAAATGCTTTATTGATAAGAAATTCATTCATTAAAGTGCAGAAAGGGGTGCAACCTTAATACAAGGGATGTATATAAAAGAAACACCTGAAAATTAAAATTAACACCTATAATTCAAAAGATCTACCAATGAGTTAAGAAAAGAGAGTGAGCTGGAAGGCTCCTTCCTGTCCTATCATATAGAGATCTTGAAAACAAAAGCTTATCCTTACAACCAGTGACTCAAACCCTTTAAAAGTGCATGTATTTCTTTCTCTCTAAAGGCATTATGGTATCTCTTAGACTCTTATTTTATTAGTTACATTTCCAGATAGTTTTGGAAGATTTGATTTTTGTTATCATTTATCTCTTAGTTATTTAAAACTCAGTGGCTGTCACTGTCACATGTTCTACTATGACCCATTTAATGAGTTAAGATGTTAATAGTATTCATGGGCTTATAAGATGAATTTTAATAATCTAGGTTTGACATATAATTGCTTTCACATTCTAACTGAAGTTAGAAAGACAAAAATTTCTATGAAAATTCAGACTTTGCTTGATTCTTAATATTCTGTAATTTATTTTATACCAAGATAATCAAATTCAGATTTTATGCTCAGGATGCCGATGAAGGAATTATTAGAATGCAAGCACCCAACTGCATGGATTGAGTTTGAGAAGGGGATGATTGATGAGGTATGGTTGGAACTAATGACTGGTATTGAAAAGTATGTTTTTAAAATCTTTCCTGCCTAAAATATCCATTCGTAGCATAAATTACTTTGCACTATCTCATCAATTTCAAACATTAAAATGACGGCTAGCATAAATTTGAGTGTGCAATTAGGCCTTGAGTGCCTCAACAAAGTATTAAAAAGAAATGAAAGAATTTATTTTGTTTCTTTGGATTCTTGGAATCTCTTTGATTATTTTTATTTTTTACTTTTAACTTTTTAATGTTTACTTTTGTTTGTTTTTGTTTAATTGAAGTTAGGGTCTACTGTATATCATTAAAAAGTTATGATATGTAGCAATTTATGCGGATAGTATGATGTAGGAAAATTTGGGGAATTGGTCAACGTTTGCCTGGGTGGGTTAAGGTTTAGAAGTTTTGCTGATTTAGGGTTTAGAGTTGTAGAAGCAAGGACTAGGGCTCAAAATTGGCTAGGATTTTAATGAGGTTTTTTTTTTTTTTTTTTTGAATGGGGATTCTAACCCTAGAAATCTCCGTTAGAAACACCCAGAAGTGCCAGTTAACCTTAAAGTCATTTTGTTTTGTGTTTTGTTTTTTATTTTTGGTTTTTGTTTTTTGTTTTTTGTTTTTGGTTTTGTTTTTAAATTTTAAACGGCTATATGATATAGAAAGTACCTAAATTTTAGGGTTTGATAGGTAAGAGAAAAGCTTTGGTTTGAGGTTGTAAGGAAGAAGGAAAAAAGAGAAATATATGGTGTTCAGGGTCTTTATAGGAACAATAGCACAGGAAAGAGATTAAGAAAAGTCATTAGAGAAAGGGAGTAAAGAATGCATGAAGGTCAACATGCCTCACTACTCAAAACACTCAATATATTTTTTTGATAGGTAATAAGACTTTTATTGAAAAATTGAACATCATGTTCACGATGGTGAACACTTTGAACAAGAAAAAGATACGATACAATACAATACAACACAAACACTCAATATTTTTATAAATAAATTCTATCTATTCTTTAAGTAAATTGAGCAAAAGTATATGTAGGATTACTTCTTGTACTAGTAATACTTGGACTCCTAGCTTGGCTATTAAACTAAAACTAATAAGGTAATACCTAATAAAAGACTAACTAAAACTAATAAGGTAATACCTAATAAAAGACTAACTTAGGCTCCTTGAAAATTCTAGACTTAACTAAACTACCAAAATACCTACCCTTAATTTGCAGAAATTGTAAGAATTACATTTTTTTCTCTTGAATACAAAATTCACTTTGAATAAAAACCCAAACTAAAAAAATGTTTTACTTCAATTGGACTTCACATGTGGGCCCATAAAATAAGTTTTGAATAGATTTCATGGCTGCATCACTCTCCCTTAGTGGGAAAAAACTTGGCCTTGGGTTTTAAAGCATTGGAGTATAAGAAGCCAATGAGCTCTAGCTTAACCGGCACCTCCTCCCCTTACAAGTGCTAAGTGGAGGATGGGGTCAAAGGTTCAAGACCCAATAACTTACTAGTTAAAAAATAATTATAAAGGAAAGCATTGAAGTGTAAGGGACTTTGGTGTAGGATGAGGTCATAGGTTCAAGACCCAATAACTTACTAATAATAAAAAAATCCTTGAAGACTTTGAATACAAAACTGTTTTAAGGATAATGAATTTTTCTTTCCCGCCATAGTATTAAATTCTAGTGGAATGATAAAATCAATGCTTGGACTTGTCAGCTTAAAATCCTTCTTGAATTGATCCATAGCTTTTTCGGGCTTAACTTTTCCATGATCAGCCTTATTCTCACCTTGCTCCTTTGTGGTCTCCGTTGTCCTTGTGATGCATTGTTTTGGTTGTTATTGAAATCACATGTGGTGAATTATAATAAACCTGAATTTCTCTCTTTATTGTAACACCTTGATGCATTGAACTACATCCAATTGAGGTTGCTATGGCTGAAAATTGGCAGGGCCACACTCATCAGATTTTGAAGGGGTATTGGGTGCAATGATGAAAGCAAGGATAAACATGGGTTCAACTTATAATATATAAGTAATTGATAAACTGCAGTTTTATTAGGATAATTTACCAAAATAGCTACTGACAGATTATGCAAAGTTTCGTTCATAATGTAAAGTTCTTCTAACTTTGCTTCTATTGGGCACACTCTCTCATTGAATTGTAGCAAAGTTTTCTTCTTCCTTGAAAATCTTGAGAAAAACCCTAGAATCTTAAATTTAGTTCCACATTGGTGATCACCACCTCGATTAAGAAATTTCAGCAAGTGGTGAATGGAGAAAATTTCATTATAGATCTTGTTATAAGATTTTGGCTTTGTTACCAAACCAACACCAAAAACGATTAGGGAATTTGTCTACAAGACTACAAGTGCTTGCAGTGGGATTTGTCAAATGTGTATTTCCAACCATTTGGTGTTAAGTGTTTTCTTGTTGGATAATAAAACTGGCTGCAACTCTTTGCTGGTTTTGTGATTATTCAGGAGCTCCTATGATGCAGGAGCATCTAAGCCCGGTAAAAAAGGTCCACGAGTTTGTGATGCAGGAGGCAGTGAGAAGGATTTATTATATTTTATTTGATTTTATGTATCAAGGGAAGTTTTGTAATTTCTTAATATTCTAGAATTGGCTGTGCTTATAGTCCATTGGGTCTTACCTTAGTTTTATTTTAAGTTTGGTTATTTAGTTAGGCTTAGTAGTAAAAGCCTAAGGAGTCCAAGTCCAAGTATTATTAGGGTTTTAAGAAATCCTAGTACAACTAATTAGACTTCTATTTAAAGAGTTGTAATGCTTTCTATTGAGATGATTAATGTTTTCAAAATTTAAAAGCTATGAAACTTTCTTTTATGGTTTGTGTGATACAACCTTCTCCGAGGTGTGATGCCAAAGAACCCCTAGATGTGATGCTTAGGAAGTCTAGGTGTGATGTCTAGAATTTATCTTTTATTTTTATTTTACTGTTTATAATACTGTTCACAGCACTATTCATAACAACCCAACCTTGATTTTCTCCTTTGTTTCATCGCCTTTGGAAACCCTATTATCCCTCTTATTTTCCAACATTTTTCCCATCAAAACCTAACCCTAAACCCTTAAAGTCCAAGTGCTACCAGATCTGCCCCAACAGTTCTAAATCAGATTTTGCCTATTAAACAAAATTTAAAAGCTATGAAACTTTCTTTTATGGTTTGTGTGATACAACCTTCTCCGAGGTGTGATGCCAAAGAACCCCTAGATGTGATGCTTAGGAAGTCTAGGTGTGATGTCTAGAATTTATCTTTTATTTTTATTTTACTGTTTATAATACTGTTCACAGCACTATTCATAACAACCCAACCTTGATTTTCTCCTTTGTTTCATCGCCTTTGGAAACCCTATTATCCCTCTTATTTTCCAACATTTTTCCCATCAAAACCTAACCCTAAACCCTTAAAGTCCAAGTGCTACCAGATCTGCCCCAACAGTTCTAAATCAGATTTTGCCTATTAAACCTTGTTTCCCCTTGTCCTACGTCAGTTTGTCTCGCTCATAGTTGTCATAAGTCTAGTATTTTATTTTTCTATGTTTTATTTATTTATTGTTGTCTTTAGTATTTTAAAAGTTCATGTGACTTTTAATGAAGTTGGATGGTTATGATTTATTTATTTATTATTATTTTTTTTTATAAGTAATAAAGATGTATATTAAAAAAACTACCTCATGCAAAAAGGCATAAGGCAGATCAAAGATTACAGAGAGAGAATAATAAAAAAAACAAAGAAAATACTAATTACAAAGGAGAATTAAGGAACATAGGAAGAGAATCACTAGAGGTGAGTCTCCAAGTCCTAGATCAGTCAAAAAGGAGCCACTGAAAGAAGCAAGCAGCTGGTCGTTGGAGCTTTCCATGTCCTTGAACATCCAATTTCAATCCCTCCAAATACACCACATTAAGCACAACAAAACTAAATTCCAAATGTAAACGAGTGCCTTCCAAACCAATTCCACCAACCAAAAAGAGTATTTGCAACTGATCTTGGCAAGACCCATGAAATCCCAAAAGATCTAAAAACCAAACTCCACAACTGATAGGCCTTTACACAATGAAGAAGCAGATGATCCACCATCTCCCTATTACCTTGCAAATTGTTGCCTGTAAGAATCTTATCTCAAATTGCGGTCCGAACAAAGAAAGAAACACGCCGAGGAGCCTTAACCCTCGAAATACCTTTCCAAGGAAAAATAACGGGCAAGGGACCTCGTAACTTATTGTAAAATAAGCAGATATCAAAATCTCCATTCTTCGTCAACTTCCATTTCATACGGTCTCCATTCTCAGTTTGAGGTAAATTAAAACCCAAAGTACGAAGAAATTTATCCACAACACCCATCTCCCAATCATTTGGTCTTCGAATGAAACGAACATCCTATCTTCTCCGTTCTTCCCCAATCTTTCAAGAGAAGAGGCCAGGCTTCTTTATTGGAAGCAATCCCAAACACAACTGAAAAAGGTCAATTGGAGTGGTGAATCCCCACACCACCGATTTGTCTAAAACTTTACTCTATCCCTCACCCCTACCTCAAATTGAACATTTTTGCTAAAAACCTCCCAACCCATTCTGATACTTCTCCACAAACCACACCCATGTACACCTCTACCTAGCTTAGAAGTCTATCCCCCCCACTCTTCCCCAAACTTCAAAGCTACAACCCTTTTCCAAAGCCTTGTCTCCTCAACCCCAAACTACCATAACCGTTTCACTAGTAAGGCTTTATTAAAAGTAGTTAATTTCCTTACTCCTTACCCGCCATTTTCCATAGGTGCATACACCTTATCTCACCCCACCAAATGTGTTTTGGAATCCCCCACAAGAAATACCTTTGCAACTTCTCAATTTTATTGGCCATATGCGTAGGGATAGTAAAAAGAGATAAAAAGTAAATAGGAAGGCTAGATAACATACTCTTAAGCAATGTCAGTCTTCCACCTTTTGACAAATACAGCTTCTTCCACCCAACCAACTTACACTCAATTTTCTTCAAGATAGGGTTCCAAATAGTAGGAGACTTGTGGGAAGCCCCCAATGGCATACCAAGATTTGTCATAGGCAAATCTCTACTAGGGCATGCACATTATGAACCTCCTAATGGGAACCATCTCACTCTTCAAAACATTAACCTTTAATCCTGTTATAGCCTGGAAACAAAGAAGTAGTATCCAAACATGTAGAATCTGCTCCACATCTGCATCATAAAACAGAATCGTATCATTTGCAAACAAAAGATGCAAGACACATTCCCCTCTACCCTGCCTTCCATCAGCCCTAAAATCACAAAGTAAACTAGCACCTTCAACTCTTTGCGTCATCCTACTGAAAACCTCCATCATAACCAAAAACAACATGGGAAATAGTGGGTCCCCTTGTCTCAGTCCCCTTGAGCTTCCAAAAAAATCAGCTGAAGACTTATTAACCAAAAGAGAGAATTGAACTGTAGATATGCAGGTATGGATCTGCCTACACCACTTCACCCTGAATCCCATTCTCTTTAGCAAATCTAGAAGAGCCTCCCAATTCACATGATCATAGGCTTTCTCAATATCCAGCTTACAAATAACCCCCGAAATCTTGCTCTTCAATCGACTATCAACACACTCATTTCTGAGACTCAGATATCAGCTAATCCAAAACCTCTTTCAAGCGATTTGCCAGAACCTTAGCCAAGATCTTATACACACTACCCACCAAGCTAATAGGTCTGAATTCACGGATATTGGATGCACCATTCTTCTTAGGGATTAAGGCTGTGAAAGTTCCATTAAGAGATTTTTCAAACTTACTATGTTGATAAAACTTTTCAAACACAGCTAAAACATCACTTTCCACAACTCTCCAACAATGATAGTAAAAGGCTATAGAGAAACCGTCAGGATCTGAAGCTTTATCTCCTTCTAGCTCTTTGACAACTCGAAGAATCTCTTCTTTTTCAAACCTCCATTCAAGCCAATACCTCTCTAGCTCCTCAATTTGATCAAACTCCAAACCTTCCAAAAAAGGCCTCCACTCCTTTGTCTCCTTATATAGATTTTTATAAAAAAGTACTACTTGGTCTGCCACCTCTGATTCTTCCTCATAAATAAACCCATCCACCTCCAACATACTGAAATGATTATACCTTCTCCAGGAATTAGCCACCTTGTGGAAGAATTTAGTATTGTTGTCTCCTTCCTTAATGCAAAGCATCCTCGATTTCTGTCTCCATGAAATTTCTTCCAAAGAAAGAAGGTTCTCTATTTGAGAGCTCACCACAACCCTCTCACTTATCTCCATTTCAGAGAGGCCAAACTCCTCTTCCTTAGCATCTAATAATATCAAGGCCTCCAACAATTCTTTCTTATTATGACTTACATTTCCAAACTCGCTACGGTTCCACTGATCAATGTCTTCTTTCAGAGCCTTCAACTTCTTGGCAAGCATATAACTAGGAGTACGTGAGAAAGAATATTGATTCCACCAAGAATGAACCCTATCTGTAAACCCATCTGTCTTTAGCCACATATTCTCAAATCTAAAAGGACTCTTCCCCCTCATTATCCCCCCTGCCTCCACTAGAATTGGGAAGTGGTCTGAAACAGGGCGAGGTAAAACCTACTAGATCACATTCGGGTAGTGGTCCTCCCAATCATGAGAAACCAAAGCTTTGTCTATCCTAGACATAGAAGGTTAATTTGAACCACTAGACCAAGTATAACTCCCTTCCTCCAACGGTAAATCTATCAAATTAAGCTCCTCAATAAACTCAGAAAAATTATGATTTAATTGTCATATGTAAGTTGAAGGTCTAGGATTTTAGGCTTCCCAAAGGCTATTATAAATAGCCTTTTTTGAGTCATTGTAGGCAAGCTTTTCTTATCTACTTTAAATTTCAGATTTGAATGTTTCTTGACCTCTGCTAGAAATTAATATTTGATTGTTTTAACTTCAATCCTATTATCATTTTCTTTGCTTTAATCTTATTTGATGGTGGAATTTCTTTCTTAAACCTTTCTTCCAGACTAGACCTAAGTTCTTCCCAGTGCATCAAGTGGTATCAAAGCAACAGGTCCTAGATCTAAGCCACAAAATTTAGATCTATGTCTAAGATTGCAACTTTAAGCTTTGGTTGGTCATGGTAGAGGAAATAGTATAAATGAGTCAGTGTGATCACTCAACTATCGTCTAACCACATCAATTTTGATATCTGTAACTTGTCACCTCACCTTACATTTTCATTCTCTTCAGATATTTAGACACAAACTGTTTCCGCTTATGACAAAAACAGTTAGGCTATAATGTACCTTTATGAACCTGCAAAGCCCTTTCTTAGGATAAAACCTTGTTAAATAGTATCAATGTAATCTTTGGCACAACCTTGATTTTCTAAATACTTCATGTCAGTTTTTGTGTAACAAATGTTATGTTACTTTCTTTTAGGTGGAACTAGCCAGAAAATTCTTTAAAGATGGAAGATCTTTTGATTTGGAAGGTTGGTGAGAATTTCTTATTCCTATTTTTGATCTTGTTGTGTCCGTCATGTTGGTATTATAGTGCATTAACCCTATGATTTTTTGGAAATTCTGCCGGATTTGGAACATTCTCTGATGTGGACCCCAGATCTAGGCCCAAATCACATGGCTAGATGTTGAAGGCGGAAGGCCCGCTACCAGCTGGCCCAATTGATTAAATAAATCTTAGGGAAAAATACATTATTGGTCCCTCTACTATAGCTCATGAGCAATTTTAGTCCCTTAGATGGCATGAACAAACTAAAAACTGACACGTCATCACTCTATTAGATACATTAGGGACTAAAAATGATCATGGGCTAAAGTTTAGGGATCAACATTGATTTTGGCCAAAATCATATTTAGTTTAGGGGTTTCAATTTTTATTATTTATTGTAATTGGTTATATTCTTTTCTCATTAGGATAATTAGTTTGGAACTCTATTTAAAGAACTCAGGGATCATTATTGTTTTAAATTTTGATTGATGAATAAAATCTCGTGGAAATTTCTAATGGCCTTGGGCTAACTCCCGCTAATCCTTGGTGTTGACTCCTAGGTTATCATTTTTCTACTGTTTTACTTGCGTTGTTGCATCTGTTTTATCCTGCATCAAAAACCAGGTGTTTGTCTAATATTCAGAACTAGTGTTGTCATAGCTTACCACTTGCTTAGTCTTTTGTCCTTTTTGTTGCGTAAATCACTATGTTTTTTCATTCTTTAATGTCCATTACAGTGCTAACTTACCCAGAAGAATGCTACATATTTGGCAGTTTTTACCAGTAATGTCATTGCATGCTTCCAATGCAAAATGCGGTTCAAGTTTTAACTTATGTGGGGTTATAAATTTTTGCCCTGTTGTTATGCCTGTGTTATACTGTCAGACATCAGAGAACACTGTTCATTATGGGCAATCTCTGAAGTGACAAGCTAACAATGAATATAGAGAATTCTGTTTTCTTTGTACTGTCCGAGATATATTTATGTTTACATTTTGTGCATGTGAAATGTCAATATGTTACACTTCGCTTAGGAACAATTATATGTTAAACTAAACTATCCCATTAAATTGCACTTTTAATATTAATATCCAGCACAAATTTCCTTTATTTTATGACTTGTACAAAATAAATTATTTTAAAGATGCTTCCAGAATATCATATTCTCTCAGGTTTAGAGAATCCCTGCAGGTTATTGGTCACAGTTGGTCATCTTTTGGTATATTATCATGATGGGCATCAAAAACAATTGCATTTTTTTTCTGATGTTAATTATATAAAGGGTAAATTACATATTTGGTTCCTATCCTTTACACTATATTTCAATTTAGTCCATAATTTTTTAATTGTGTTAATTTGGCCCCTAACCTTTTGGTGTCGTGTCAATTTAGCCCCTGCTGTTATCTTTTAGATGAAAATTGTTGACGTGACTTAACAGTCAAAATAAAAAATTAGTTTCTGTTAATGTGAACTAATTTTTTTATTTTGGCCATTAGCCACGTCAGCAATTTCCATCCAAGAGATAATAGTAGGGACTAAATTGACACGAAATTGAAAGGTTAGGGACCAAATTGAAACATGATGCAAAGAATAGAGACAAATATGTAGTTTAACCTTATATAAATTTGTACTTCTAGACTGTGCTCCATATTTCCTTATTAACATTCTGTTGGAGCAGATTATTGGAAGTGGAATAAGGTGTTAGCTTTGATATTATATTCTAATCATATTTTTTATTTATGTCGATAATATAAAATGCATATACTTCAAAAAAAAAAGATAATATAAAATGCATGCTCCTAGAACATGCTGCATAGTGTTAATTTGCTCTTCCTTCTTGATCTTAAAATGGCCACATTCATCTGTTGTTTCAGGTCTCAAAAATTGTATGAAAAGAGGATATTCCTACATAGAAGGTGTTGAAGAATTGCTTCATGCTTTAAAACAAAACTGCTATGAAATTCATGCTTTCACTAACTATCCAATATGGTACAATAAGGTTTTTATTTTTATTTTATTTATATATTTAAATATATATATATATATATATATATCCAGTGAAGTGGTCATCTTAAGTTTAATAAAATTTTTTTGCAGGTACAAAATGATTGAGGACAAGTTAAAAATTTCAAGATATTTATCTTGGACATTTTGCTCATGTTCAAGTGGTATGTTAATTAATTAGACATGGTTATGACTCTCTCTCTCTCTCTCTCTCTCTCGCCTTTTCTTGTTGTTCATCATCATGAACAACTTGTATTCTTCCTTTCTATTTTCTTCAATAATATTTCTATGATTACCTATCAAAAAAAAAAAAAAAAAAGACTCTCTCTCTCTTTTAGGCATGTGTGTTGTACATGCATTCTGCTCGTTGTTGTTATATTATTACCTTTCTGTATTTTTAACCAACAGAAATTTGTTTTCCTAGGATTTATAACTTGTTCTGGATTAGAAAGAATATAGAAAGTAATAAGCACCAAGTCACCTGCTATCTAAAGGTCGTACCCAATGCATAAAGCTCCTACTTATTTGGGCTTGGGAGAGCGATTGGTAGATAGTCTTATTCCTAATTTCACCAACCACTATCTAGGTACTAGAGATGAAGAGATTAATTTTTTTTTTTTAATAAGTAAAACAAAAGGAAAATTAATCAAATAAAAATATAGAAGCAAAATTCTGTTGCTTCGTAATCCAAACCTGCAGATCAGGTCAATGCTTTACGATGTCAAAAACTCTGCATATTTCAATTATGATTCTTTCATTTTTTTTTAAATAAATAAAAGCCCCCTTTTATATTTTACTTCCTTACTTTCTTATGGTTCCATTTTGTTGAGTAAGAGCGCATTTGAACCTGTGTTTTTGTTCCTGGAACACATTTTCAGATGAAAACACAGAAAGCCATGTGTTTGGCATTTCCTTTTTTATTTTACTATTTCCAAAAATCTTGCAACTCAATGGTATTTCATGTTCTCCTTTAGGAGGAGAGTCGGGGTTCAAATCCCCTCTTCCATTGTGACAATCAATTTTTTTTTTATTTTTTTATTTTATATTTTACTATTAAAATATATCAAAAATGAAAAGTGGGGAGAGTTATTATTATTATTTAACTTATAGTTATGATCATCATCAATTTTTAACATTAAACACATTAAAAGCTTAAGGAATAGTAATGTCTTTTTTTGTAATTTGCACTTGAAACAGCACTTTTATAGTATGTTAGCCAATCGCTCAATTGATAGAAACAATACTTTTTCATAGTTTTTAGTTTGTACCAAGCATTTCAGTGCATTTTCAAATTCACACTTTCACATGCTGCGTTTTCTCAAACACTGGCTTTTTGAAACTCATGTTTTCAAATAACTATCTTAAATGGACTCTAAATAAATGTTCTTATGAAGTCCTGGATAGCCATTGGGAAAAATTTTATTGTTTAATTTGAATATTTATTTATTAATTAATTAATTACTATTGTTGTTATTATTATTGCTAAAATGTTTTCTGGTTTAAATGCTAATATTTGAAGAGTATAGGACATCTGCTATATGGAAATTTCCCTAACCTGCAAAGAATGATCCTTTTGCCACATTTTTCAGGAAAGAGGAAGCCTGATCTTAACTTCTATTTGGAAGTTTTAAACCTTCTTAAAGTTAATCCAGCAAACTGTATCTTCATTGATGACAGGTTATATTCTTTTTTATTATTTAATATTGGACTTTTTTGTGTTGCGATCATAATTTCATTTATGGAAAAGCTATCTTTTGTATACTAGAAATGAGCCCTAAATTTATTGTCTCATTTTATTGTATTAGAATTATGGTTTAGTATTTAAATTCACTAATTTCTAACGGTTTAAGTTTTTGGGAGAGACGATAATTTATCATGATATCATAATATGAGTTCTTGAGTTTGATCTCTATTTCTACTCTACCTCCTATTTAAAATGTTGAAAATATCATGTGTTGGGCTTAAATTATTAAGGGAGAGTTTAGGCACCACATGTGGGGGGAGTGTTAAAATTATGATTGAATGATTAAATTCATTATTTTTCAATAATTTAAGCTTTTGGAACATTCTGTAATTTATCATTTTGTGTGGTCCATTAAATAAAATGACGCTAATTCTTTTGGAATGACAAAGCTATTGATTACATAGTTTGGGATACTGGTTGCAATGGTGTTTTTTGGCTACTCAACCATTAAGGGGCACTTAAATATAAATCATTTTAGCGCCAGCCCAAACCTCCAATCTGAACCCAATGGTTTCACCCTAGTTGCAGGTAGGATATTACAAATGGGCACAGCTGTATATATTGGGTTCGTTTGGATTAAACTTATTTTTGCTGAAACTGAAAACTGAAAATTGAAAATTGATAACACTAGCAAAATAATTTTTAAATGTGTAAATAATGCCGTGGGACCCCTGAACAGTGCGTGAACAGTGTTTTTTGTCCCCTACACAGTAAATTCATGTGATTTTACTGTTCACACGCAGGAAAAAGAAACTGAAAACGTAAATGCAAAACGTAAACGCCAAATTAAGTACAATCCAAACGGGTACATTAAATCGAACAAAATATAAATAATTACTCTAATTTTTTCATCTTTAAGCCCAATTTTCTATAGATTTTCTGAATTATAGGCTGTAGAGAAAATGAGAATTGAAGTTCAAATTCTGGCTCGTTCTCAAGCATGAACCTGATTTATATTGCTAGTCTGTTTTATTGCCTCTCCTAACTTGGAGCAATGGCAAATGCAATGGTGTTGGATGGTACTGCTAATGCTTCATACCACGCCAGGGAGTCGTTGGATTAAATGAACCTAAATTTATTGATGCTTCTCTTATTAAAACTATGTTATGGACTCCGTTCCAGGTTGAGAAATGTAGAGGCTGCTGTGGAAGTTGGCATCATTGGTCTACATTTCAAGAATGCACACTTGCTTCGTCAAGATCTCTCTTCAAAGGGAATCGACATTTTAGAAGATAAAATTCAAGAACAGTCGTCTTGATTTCTAACTTCTTATAACTCTCATCATTTGAATATTTACCATTGTTAAATGGCTCTATGGTGCTTCTTCTTTCATCATTATTCTTTTTGTTTTTGTTTTTTTAAAAAAAAAATTAATTCTCGGGGTTGTTGATCATTGGAAGAGATAAAAATTGCAGTGAATGATTCTTTGTAAAATCGATAATGGAGTCCTAATCCTTCAATAAATTTCACTTTTTCTTTGGTGCTTCACTCTTAAATTCTTAGTGAAAGGGTGACAACTGCGGTGAATGAGGTGTTTAAACTATAAAAGATGGCATAGTTGCTACAACATAATTTTTTGCAAAATAATATTAGGAGAGATTGCACTTTACCTACATGTGATTTGGCCCATTTTAACAAAGCTCACTCATGGTTTAAAATTTATCACTTAACCCACCTGAAATGATCTCTGTTAGACACCCATTACCCACTTTTGTCATTTCTGTTAGAAAATCCCCTTTATTATATAAGCCAAAATTAGAACCCAAATAGAATTCCCCAAAAAGAACAAGCTCTCTCTCTCTCTACTTCAGAATCCCTAAAAATCCCCAAACCCATTATCCCTTTCTCTCTTTACTTCGATTGCCTAAGTGAAATCTAAACATATCTTCTTCAAGTTATTACTCGGTTTTGTTGGTTTTCTTTTTGGTTGGCTTTATGAATGATCCTAATTTGAATTTGTTTGTAGGATAATGAACCTACTTGTAAATACTTTAAGTGGTTGGATGGCAAAACATACGTGTGGGTCTGAAGTTGCACCCATTGTCCTTACAAGAATCAATATGTACAAGAATTAGGCAAGAGTCGCACAGGAAAAGGAAAATGAGGTTAGTGATAGGGAAAATGTATCTATTGAGAGGGAAATGTTGGGTCATGCAATGGAATAAGAATCAAGGGGAAGGAAAAAAGTAGCCAAGCGAAGGGAAGAAAAAGTTAGGGTGAGAGAGAGGATAGCTAAAGAGAAGTTATACAATTACAAATTTGCACTTGTTGTGTCATGGGTTTTTTTTTGCTTTTTGTTTTTGCTTTTTGTTTTTTTTTGTTTTTGTTTTTGTTTTTGTTTTTTTTGTTTTGTTGTAATTATTGTGTAATTTTGGGTATTACCACTTTTGGCAATATGTTATATTGATATCACTTTTGGCAATGTGCTGTGTTGATATCACTGTTGAGAGAATAGAGTATGTAAATATATGTAATGTGTAACTAATATGTGTGTGTGTGTGTGTGTAGGATGGGAGAATTGGGAACAAAGCCATTGAGTCTACCTTGAAGGCAAGTTGTTGTAATTATTGTGTAATTTTGGGTATTACCACTTTTGGCAATATGTTATATTGATATCACTTTTGGCAATGTGCTGTGTTGATATCACTGTTGCGAGAATAGAGTATGTAAATTGTTCTTGTTTATGTAATATGTAATGTGTAACTAATATGTAATGTGTTCTTGTTTATGCACCCCACACGATTCTGTTTACATCAAATTCTAAAGCATAAAGAAGTATGTTTTAAAGTAAGAGTATCATTCCATACATATATAATAACATATACAAAATGTTGCTTAAAACAAGTGGACTCCACCTAATATTAATGGCTAAACAATGCCAAAGTACAAAAATAATAGGTGGTTCTTTCCCCCACTAAGACAATCACAAAACAACTTTACAGTAGAAAGTGGTGACATGCCATTATCAAACATGCACAATAACAAAAAAGTAATACAATTGGAAACACATTCTCCAATCTTCATTTCCCAAAGACCTTGCCCTTACCCTTGCCCCTGCCCTTGCCTTTATCCTTATCCTTGTCTTGCATACTATCCCCTATTGAGAACATTGCATCAGATGTTTGAGTTTTTAATCCACCTCTTCCAAATGAGAACAGATGACTTCTCTCAAGTACCCTTGGTGGTACCAACCCCCTTGGAGGCTGCAAAATATATAGCAACTTCATGTCAAGATAACCCTAATCTAGTGTTTTATATAAGTACAAAGGGTGGTGTTTATGTATATACCTAAGATAGAGGTTTTCTTATGTCCCATGATTCCTTAGGAGTATGAGAGATAGACTGGCTGCATGAGAACTATTGAGCTATGTGTGCTTTACTTGATGGTAGTGGTCTGCTTGAATCTACTGCAAATGGTGGTGATTTGCTTGAAACTGAAGCAGATGTTTGAGTTGGCTGTGTGTAGTGTTTGCCTGTTGGCTGCCTCAATGGCTGCTTTTGTGGCTAGTTAACTGGCTGACTTGCTTGTTGGCTCACTTGCTGTTGACCTGATGGAATAGCTAGCTGCTTCTGTGCCTGGTTGAGTGGTTGTCTTACTTGATGAGTGGTTTGCTTTCTTGTTGGATGGCTAGCTACCCCACTTGTTGCTCAGATGGGTGGCTACTTATTTTGTTGCCTGATTGACTGAGCACATTGACTGGTTGTTTGTTTGGTTGCTTTGTTTACTGATCCAGGTAGGTGACTTGTTTGCTGGTTGGTTGTCTGATTGGTTGCCTTATTTATTGGTCTAGGTGGGTTCCTTGCTTGTTGGTTGGTTGCTTGGTTGGCTGCTTGTTTACTGGTCCAGGTGGGTGCCTTGCTTGCTGGTTGGTAGCTTGGTTGACTGCCTTGTTTATCGATCCAGGTGGGTGCCTCGCTTGCTGGTTGGTTGCCTAGTTGGCTGCCTTGTTTGTAGATCTAGGTGACTACCTTACAAACTTCCTTGGTGGTTGCTTAGGTGTCTGACTTACTAGTTGTCTTGCTAGCTGGCTGGCTGAAGTACTGAAGTAGCACCCTGACCTAGTTGGTTAGTGCTTGCTCTTTGTCCCTCTTGTCCCAACAAAAAGAATTGCCTTGTATCAAAAATAGATTTTTAATAAAATGGTTATAGTGAACACATTCTTACTCTACTTACAAATTTTCTTTGCCTCTCAAGTCACTGTCTCCTTTGTACCAGTTATTCCAGCCTTACACCCCCTTGAATTATGCCACTTCTTATGGCAAAACCTACATTTTATATGTCTATTTGACCTAGAAACTTTGTATGGATTTTTTGGCTCATTTCCATCTTTCTTCCTTTTCATGGGTGGCTTGCCTGAAGGCTTGTACACAGTTGAAGCAACAGGAGCAGGTTGGTTGGTTTCAATCCATTCATCTTAGCCAGGCAGTGGGGTAATCATCTCCTTGTATGCAAACATATAGGCATCCTTTTTATAGCATGAATGCACATAATCCTCGGGCCTTTCCAAATTCTTATAGATTGCTACAACACCATGTTTACATGGGATTCCTGTCAAATCCCAAACTCTACAGCTACAACACTTTCTTGTAAGGTTAACCACATGCCTCTCATACTTATTATCAACCTCATATATAAAGCAACCTGATGGAACAATAGAAAATGACTCACAATCAAGTTTCAACTGCTCAAACTTCTGCACTATGTTTGGACTTATGTTACTAGTGAACTTTTTAATCCCAATCCTCTTATTGTACATTCTAGTCATCAACCTAACCCTAATCCATTCTAGCATGGCAATGATAGGCTTATCCCTAGCTTCTAGTATCATAGAATTAAATGACTCACTAAGATTGTTCACATAACAATCTGAGATAGCCCTTGGAGTGAAATGTGACTTGGTCCATTGACTTGTCCAGGTCCTTCAAATCTTTCACTCTCTTCGAACTCCCTAACTGTTGTTGTCGTAGCACACCTCCATGATGCAGCCTTCAACTCTAAACCCTTGAAGTTTAACTTAAAGTTGTTGTAAATATGCTTCACATAAAATCTATGTTCAACTGTTGGGAACAACAACTCCATGGCAAGTATCAATCCCTAGTTATCATAAATAAAATCAATAAACATCCAAAGAACAAATATGAACACCATCTGCCTATTTGACAAAAACAGAACTTTCAAAAAGTAGAAATGTAATGACTAAGAACAAACAAAAATCTCAAAAAGCAAGTGAATTGTATTACCTTTTGCCTATCTGAAATGAACACCAAATTCAACTCATCTGGCCTCCCAATATCATCTACAAATGTTTGTAAAAACCACACCTATGAATCCTTGTTTTCTTCCTCAACTAAACTTAATGCAACAGGGAAAATATTGTCATTCCCATCCCTTGCAGTTGCTGATAATATATGTCCACTAAACTTGCCCTTCAAATGGCAAGCATCTAATCCTACAAGTGGCCTGCACCCCCCCAAGAATCCAACTTTCTGTGCATTGTATCTCACATATAGCCTCTTGAACTTGGGTTAAGTGTTAGGTTCAGTAATCTCAATTTGTAGAATCACTTTACTCCCCACATCAATTACTTTAATCATCTCAGCATAGCCCCTAAACTTCTCATACTGCAACCTCTCATCACCTAGTATGAACTCTCTGCATTACTCAATTGATGCTCAAGTCCATAGACACATCTTGCATAACTCGATGCTTCACACCAGAAATTACCCAATTAGGGTTTTTGTTGAAATCATCCAAGTACTTCCTAGCGACATATGTAGAAGTGACCCGACTATGCTTGAATGTCTCCCACATGTACAAGTTGGAACCATGGTCTTTATCTGGAAGGTTAACTCCCCTGAAATCTGTGATGCATATACCTTCCAATCGCATTTATACTTGTAGTGAACAGAAACTTTGGTATTTTTGTTAAGCTTAAACTTAATGTCCACAGGCTTTTTCACTGCGTATTCCCTCAAGGTAGCCCTAAAGACCTTCCCATTTGGAAACTTCATACCCTTGCATAATTGAGGGTTACTCATGCCAGTCTTCTCATTGAACTCTAGACATCTTACCCTTTCATCCTCATCCTCATCCTCAGAATTGTTAATGCTCCTAGTGTCATCATCATTAAGAGCTTTTTTAACCCAGTCATCAGCATCAAGAGCTTGATCATTGACAGCAGCTTTTGGTTTCTTCCCTTTATCTGTAACTTGCTCCTTCAAATGCTCTCCCTCATTTACCTTTTCAGTTTCTCTTTGATGTCTTCTCATATTGGGCACTTAATTTTTCTAAGAACATGGTGCCCCAAATATGTCATCAGGATAATTTGGTCCTTCATACCCTTTGTTGATACTGTATTTTGTTCGTCTTTGATTTGTGTGCCGGACCCCGAAAAATCCAAAATATAATTTTTTTCTCCATGGGGCCACGAGAACATCTAGAACAACGTGGCACGACCCATTCGGGCACCGAAGCACCTAAAGTGCCTTTTTTAGCTAAAATTACCAAAATGCCCTTGGTCAACCCTAGATTGGACCAAAGGTTAAATGAGGTCGAAACTCTCACAAAATGAAAATTTTCATAGTTTTACATCAAACCCAAGCTTCTCCGAGAATTTTAACAAATTTGACCAAGTTTGATTCGAAGTCGATCTCGGGTGGGCCCAAAAACCCTAATTTTGATCTGGCTATCAGAACGGGTTGAAACCAAAGCCATTACGAAGATTATCAAATTCTCATTCCAACGACTATTCATGGGTCGAAATCAGAGTTAGAATGGCCGAGATATCATGAAAATCGGGATAATGCACCGATTGATGCACCGCTAGCTTCCGAAAGCCATAACTTTTGATCCGACCATTGGATTTCTAAGTTCCATACCTTTTTAGAAAAAGGGGGTTAGGATTTTTCCGGAAGAGATTTTTCCAGGGATTTCCAAGTTCCATACCTTTTTACAGACCGAAGGGGGAAGAGATTTTTATTATTTTCTACTCTCTGCCTGGTTTCTCTACAGGTTTTTGTCTCTTCCAAACACCAAAACACACACACAAAAAACCCAAAAAACACATCAAATCCTCTTGATTCTTCTCTCTTCACCAACAACACAAGGTATTTTTCTTATACCCATTCTTCATTTCCTTGGTTCTACACTTTGGATTTGGGGTTTAGGGGTGTAGATGTAGCTTTTTTAGCTATCATCCACATCCCTAACCTTCTAAATCTTTTCCTAGCATTTATCTTGCTCTTTTTTCTTGAATAACATGATTTATTGATTTCTTTAGCATGTTTCTTGCTTTATTTGTGTTTCTAGCTTAAATCTCTTTGTTGTTATGGCTTATGCCATGTTTCGTGCTTAGGTCTATGTTCCCACATGTTCATATGTTTAAATCTATATGCTTAGGGTTTTATACCATGTTTTTCTATGTTTTATTCCTCTTTTTGCTCTATGTTGATGTTAGGGTTACATGCTCACATGGTTGATATCATGTCTATGGTTATGTATTGCTTAGATCTATATGTTTGTATGCACGTTCTATGCTCCTATGCCTATATCCGAGTCTTCACATGCTTGTATGCTTGGATTCATGTCCTTTCACGTCTATGCGCTAAGTTTCTATATGTCTACATGCATGTTTCTATGCCTATATGCCTATATCTATGCTTCCACATGCTTGTGTGTTTGGATCTATGCTCCCTACATGTTTCATGTTATTTTCCACGTGCTTGTGTGCTCTATGCCATGTTCACGTGCCTAGACCTAGGCTATGTTTGTCATGCCATGTGCTATTGTAGCCCTTTTGTCGCTTTATCTTTTTTTCTTGTGTTTTGGCCTATTGGTTCGGACCCAACCTAGACCCTATGGTCTTTGTCATCGTCCATACACCTTGGCCCATATCAAAGGGTTTGGATCACTCATTTTGCATGTCTATGCTTGCTTGCTTCTATGCTTTATGCTTGTGTTAGCCTCTCTTGTCCTAGGCCTTGTTTGGGTGTAACCACTTAGGAGGCATCGCCATGATTCCGGTTGCTTCGTGCATACCTTTCCCCTTTTCCGCTCAGTATGCTTGCCATGCTTGTTTGTGCCACCCGTTGGCTTTATATGCATCTTTACATGCTTGCTTACATGTCCATGCATGAGTCTTGCTTGCTAGTGTGTCGTCCATGCTTCAACATAATGAAGTTGTGGACATTCGATCCAAACCTACATTTTTCCCTTATGGACACCACCTTTTGTTCATTTTCTTGCTTGTTTGCTTGCTTTCCTGCTATGCTTGCCATGTCTATCACGCTAATTTGTTTTATGCCATTTCATATACTTTTTGCATTTTTTCCTACCATTGCTTGTCTGTTGGTTTCTTGTCTCTGCCTTTGCATGTATACACATAGAGCTAAGGCACGGTTTCCCAGGCGCAAGCAAAAGGGATGCGGATGCGAGCATGTGGTCAACCGGCTGTAGTCAGTAGGTTTAGGAATTTAGCTTCTCTCCTTTGGTTATGTACTCTTTTAAACCCTTTCCTTCCTCCTCCATTTCTCCCCTAGATGGTTTGTATTAGGTATATCATGCTGTGTACCATTTGTCCTCATCTCTAGAGTATGACAACCCCTATTTACTTTCCTGCACCTATATTTTGGGCCATGCTCTAGGGATGTAGGCATTTACTTTCCTGCTTTGTGTGCTTGCATTGTGCATGATGTATGTATATATATACCTGCTCACTCCCCCCCCCCCACCCCTCCGGTGTGATTGTCACAGTCCATACCACCTAAAAGAATGATATTACTGCCAGTGTGTTATCTCTTAAAAGAAAAAGAGCTGTTAATTCTACATATTTGTGGCACTTAAGGCTTGGTTATATCAATATTGACTGAATCATTAGATTGGTAAGGGATGGGCCATTGAATCTTTTGAAGGTAGAGCATTATCCAATTTGTGAGCCTTACTTACAAGGGAAAATGACCAAAAGTGCCTTTACAGAGGAAAGGGAGCTAGAGCCACTGATGTATTAGGATTAATACACACTGATGTTTGTGGTCCTATGAATCACATGGCAAGAGGTGGTTCTATTACTTCATTACTTTTATTGATGATTATTCTAGGTATGGTTATTTGTACCTAATGAAATATAAATCTAAATCCTTTGAAAAGTTCAAAGAATTTCATAATAAGGTTGAGAAACAAGCTGGAAAGTGCATAAAAGTCCTTTGCTCTAACAGAGGAGGAGAATACCTCTTGGATCAATTTAAGGAATATCTAAAAGAAAATGAGATTATTTCTCAATTGACTCCCTTTGCCACACCTCAACATAACAGTATAGCTAAAAGTAGAAATAGAACCTTATTAGATATGGTTCGTTCTATGATGAGCATGTTGGAAAAACAAATGTTTATATTGCATAAAAAATATACGCAGCGGAAAATTAATGGATCTACTTCATTCGTAATTGATAGCATATGCTATGTAAATTTCAGAATGTAAGAACAAGAGAGTGTACCTTGGTGCAGTGAAATTCAAAACCAAAGCTTAGAAGTACTCAGGAATACTTTTAATCTTCACTCTAATTCCACTTGTGCCCAAGAAGTGTGGTTTCTCAATTAGTTTATATGTGTGTGTTCAAGGGAGAACAAGAGAGTGTCCAACACTCTCATACAAACCATTTCATTCTCTTACAAAATTCTATATGTTTCTCTCATTGTAACTGATTATCTAATTAGGTTAGCCTTTTAGACCATTTCAATTGAGATTTAGTATGTGGCTTGGAGTGGGATCAAAAGAAAATAAATAAGACACTAGATTAAACTTCAATTCGCTATTGTGTAAACTTTAATTCTTTCATAGTGGATCTGTTTTACCTTGAGGATTACTAAATTAAATCCTCCCCAGTTTTTTTATCGGTTTGGTTTTCCTAGGTTATCATATTGTTTGTGCTATTTATTTTCCGCACTGCTTCAATGATATGATTTATCTGTGTTAACCTAGATCTGAATAATTTACCTAAGTTAATCACTTAGCTAAATAATTAGGTTAATCTATTTATGTTTTAAGGGGCCTAAAAATGTACAAGTGGTATCAGAGTTGGTTAACTCTAACATTTATATCATTTGATCTAAGAGTTGATCCTTGATCCTTGATCCCTACTGTCATGGAACACGGTCACTCTCTTGTGATCCCACCTCACTTTAATGGGAACAGCTATGCTTACTGGAAAGTAACGATAAAAACATTCCTGAAATCTATTGATGAGAGAGTTTGAAATTCCATTGAATACGGATGGGAGAAGCCCACTACTCCTGTTAGTGAGTGGCAAACTTCTCAGAAAGAAGCAGCCGCTTTTAATAGCAAAACCATGAATGCTATTTTTAATGCTATTTCTCTGGAAGAATTTAAGAGAATCTCTAATGTTGAGGTTGCTCATACTGCTTGGAATATTCTCCAAACTGTGCATGAAGGCACAAAGGTAGTTAAGATTAACAAACTACAGTAGTTAACTTATAGATTTGAAAGTATTCGAATGTTTGATGATGAATGCTTTGATGAATTCTATGCGAAATTGAATTATATTGTTAACTTTTCTTATAATTTGGGTGAAAGCTATGATCAACCTAAAATTGTTAGGAAGATTCTTAGATCTTTGACTGAGGACTTTAGACCCAAAGTGACTGTCATTACTGAAAGCAAGGATGTGGACTCCATCCCTCTTAATAAACTTGTAGAATCTCTTCAGTCCTATGAGTTAGACCTACCTAAGACAATAAAATCCAAATCAATGGCTCTTAAGTCTGTTGATGTGAATGGATTTGATGATGAGCTCTCTACTACAGAGATTGCATATCTTGCCAAGAACTTTAGAAACTTTCTTAGGAACAATAATAGAAGGGCAAGAGGTAAAAACAATGTTGAACTTAGAAATTTCAGGAGGAATGAACCCACTAAGCTAAACAATAATGAAAAACCTAAAGAGATAGTTGGTTAAACCTCTAATAATTCTATGGGTTAACAATGTTTTGGTTGTCAAGGGTATGGTTATGTGAAATCAGAATGTCCTACATTCCTGAGATCAAAGGGTAAGACTATGATTGTAACCCTTAGTGATGATGAAGTTTCTGATAATGAGTCTGGTAGTGATGAGGATGGAAACTTCATTGCTTTCACAACTACTGCTGTAGTTGATGAAAGTGTTGTGGCTGATAAGAACCCTTCTGATGGGGAACTCTCTGAGAATGCTGATTTGCAAGAAGCCTATAATAAGCTTTGCAAGGTTGCTGTAAAGGATGCTATGAATGTTGATTTAGGCTTACAGAAAATTGCTTCTCTTGAACTTGATAAGAAGAATTTGCTCTTGAAATTGTTTGATGCTAATGAATTGCTTGATAAGGTGAAGACTAAGAACATGTTGTTCCTTGATAAAGTTAGAAATTTGGAACTTGAATTATCTGTTGCTAGAGAACAAACAAATAGGACTGCTAGTTCCAAACTTGAACACATGCTTAATATTTAGAAGTCTTTCTTAGACAAAACTGGTCTAGGTTTTGAAGATAGCATCACTGTTTCTAAGACTCATTCCACAAATTTTGTTTCTTCTTTTGAGCCTCCTGTGAGTGAGATTGTCAAACAAGCAGAAGTTACTCATCCTAGTAAGATTAGGGTTGATCTTGAAGAGTCTAAACCTAAGACTTCTTCTAACCCTCCTAAGGACAAGGTGCATGATAGACCTGCATGGGTTTGTCATTTTTGTGGAAAGTCTGGGCACATTCGTCCAAACTGTTTCAAGGTGCAAGCTGTTGTTAGGACATATGTAATTCACTTCTTAGGAACATATGTCACTATTTTATATAATTGGCTAATCCATTGACAAAATGCACTTTATTTGTATTTGGGTAGATCTAGGATGTGTTTAATACTTCAAGAAACAAGGTTTCAAGTTCAAGCGTTAAAACCATGCTAGTCTGTCCAAGGTTCAAGTGTGAAAAGTACTGTTCATTAAAATTCGAAAGCTAGCAATCTATCGATCCTTGAAGAGCTGTTTTAGCCCGTGGCTCGACAGATACCTATCTGTCGAAGTTTTTGAAGTTTAGTTTTTCAGGACTGTTTTTCATTCAATCTGTGATTGTATGTTTGGGTTTTCTTTTCTCATAACCCTAGACATATAAAATGATTATTTTAAGGGCTGTCAAAGGTGACACAAGTTGCACAAGTGTTGAGCAAAGTTTGTTTAAGCAAATTGTGACTGGAGACAGAATTTTCCCTAGTTCATCTTTCTTGTGAAGAAACTGCTGTGTTTGTGCACCGTAGGGTTTTATAACCAATGAGCTTCTTGATCTTCATCATATGATGAACTGAAGAACTTTGCAGCCAACAACCTTCTCTAGTTGGTGATTGAAGTCGCGTACTGGGAGCCATGCATTACAAGGAGAGATTGTCACTATAGAACAAGTTCAATTGGGTATTGGGTTAAGGGTTCAATTGTAGGTTGGTATAAGGTACTGGGATTCCTTTACTTGTAACCACTTGTTTTGATAATAGTAGATTCTTGGAAGTGGTGACCTTAAAATCACCCGGTGGAGGTTTTTGCTGTGTTGAATTTCCCTATTCGTAAACAAATCGCTGTGTCAATTTAATTTCCATCGCATA